>NC_045713.1:36870194-36901689 GCF_009834535.1 Camelus ferus | reverse complement strand
TTGGCTTGGGGAGACAATGGTTTGGGGAGATTACATGGGCTCAGGGAGATGACCCTGGCACGTGGAGATGATGTGGGCTCCCTTATATGGCATCGGCTCGGGGACATGACTCGGGCTCGAGGACATGACAACTTGGGGAGATGACATGAGCTCATAGAGATGATGGGACATCAGGAGATGTGGGTTGGAGACACGATGTGGGCTTGGGAGATGATTGGACTGTGGGAGATGACTCGGGCTTGGGGTGATGAAGTGGTCTTGCAGATATGCTGTGAGCTCAGGGAGATGATGCAGGCTTTGGGAGAAGACGTGGGCTTGGGAGCTCATGCGGGCTTGTGTGGATGATTTGTGCTTGGGGACATGATGCGGCCTTAGTGTGGTGAGGTCGGCTTGGGGACATGTGGCCTGGAAACATGATGCGGGCTCGGGGATTCGGTGCGGGCTTGGGGAGATGATGTGGGCTCGGGGAGATGATGGGCTTAGGGAGATGATGCGGGCTTGGGGAGATGATGTGGGCTTGGGGAGATGTGGGTTGGAGACATGATAGGGCTTGGGGAGATGATTGGACTGTGGGAGATGACTCGGGCTTGGGGTGACGAAGCGGTCTTGCAGACATGCTGTGGGCTCAGGGAGATAATGCAGGCTGTCGTAGATGATGTGGACTTGGGACGTCATGCAGACTGGGGAGATGATTTGTTATTGGGGACATGATGCAGGCTTAAGGTAGTGAGGTCGGGTTAGGTAGATGTGGGCCTGGAAACATGATGCGGGCTTTGGGAGTCGATGAGGGCTTGGGTAGATGATGTGGGCTTGGCGAGATGATGCGGGCTTGGGGACATGATGTAGTCTTGGGGAGAATATGTGGGCTTGGGGAAATTATTGGCTTTGGGGAGATGACACGGGGTTGGGGAGATGATGTTGGTTTATGGAGATGATTGCGCTTCAGGAGATGATGTGGGCTTGGGGAGGTGATTGGGCTTAGGGATGATGCGGGCTTGCGGAGATTATTGGGATCGGGGAGTCGATGTGGGCTTCGGGAGATGATCGGGCTTGGGTAGACTATGTGGGCTCGGTGGGATGATGTGAGCTCGGGTAGATCAAGTTGGCTTGGGGAGATGATGTGGGGTCTGTGTAAAATGATGTGGACTTGCAGATATTACGCTGACTTGGCGACATGACAAAGGCTCGGCTGGATGATGCAGGCTTGGGAAATGATGCGGGTTTGGGGAGATGATTGGGCTTGGGGAGATGATTAGGCTTGGGGAGATGATGCAGTCTTGGGATATGATGCGGGCTTGGGGAGGTGATTACGCTTCGGGAGATGATGTGGGCTAGGGAGATGATTGGGCGTTGGGAGATGATGCGGGCTTGAGGATATGTGGTCTTGGGGACATCACACAGGCTCGGGAGATGACGTGGGCTCGCAGACATTATCGGGCTTGTGGACATTGATGTGGGCTCATTGTCACGATACGGCCTCTGGAATATGACGCCAGCTCGGGGACACAACACAGGTTCAGGGAGGTGACGTGGACTTGGAGAGCTGATGTGGGCTTAGGAATATTTTGGTTTCGATAGATGTGGGCTTGGAGAGATGATTCAGACTTGGGAGATGATGCGGGCTTGGGGAGATGATTGGACAGTGGGAGATGACTCGGGCTTGGGTGATGAAGTGGTCTTGCAGATATGCTGTGAGGTCAGGGAGATGATGCAGGCTTTGGGAGAAGACGTGGGCTTGGGAGCTCATGCGGGCTTGGGGGGATGATTTGTGCTTGGGGACATGATGCGGCCTTAGTGTGGTGAGGTCAGCTTGGGGAAATGTGGGCCTGGAAACATGATGAGGGCTTGCGGAGATAATGTGGTCTTGGGGATATGTCAGCTTAGGGACTTGATGCCGGTTTGGGGACATGACACAGGCTCGGGGAGATGATGCGGGCTCGCCGATATTTTGGGGGCTTGTGGACATGATGTGGCCTCACTGACATGACACGTGCTCTGGTACATGACACCGGTTCGGGGACACAACACAGGTTCAGGGAGATGACGTGGACTTGGAGAGCTGATGTGGGCTTGGGAAGATGTGGGTTGGAAAGATGTGGGCTTGGAGAGATGATTCAGATTTGGGGAGATGATGTTCGCTTGGGGAGATGTTGGCTCGGTTAGATGACGCGGGCTCAGGGAGATGATCCCGGCTTGTGGAGATGATGTGGGCTCCCTGATATGGCATCGGCTCGGGGACATGACACGGGCTCATGGAGATGATGGGGGCTCGAGGAGATGACGCGGGCTTGCAGACATTTTACAGGCTCGCAAACATGACTTGGGCTAGCTGACATAACGTGGGATCGAGGACATGACACTGGTTCAGGGAGATGACGTGGGCTTGGGGAGATGATGTGGGCTGGGGGAGATGATGCAGGCCTCTGTAAATGATGTGGGTGTGCAGATAATACGCCGGCTTGTAGACATGACACAGGCTCGGCTAGATGATACATCCTTGGGAAATGATGCAGGCTTGGGGAGATAATGTGCCTTTTGGGAGATTTGGGCTTGGGAGATGATTGGCCTTAGGGAAATGATGCGGGCTTGGGGAGATGATGCGGGCATGGGGAGATGATGCGGGCTTGGGATTTGATGCAGGCTTGGGGAAATGATGTGCCTTTTGGGAGATGTTGGCTTGGTGAGATAATGTTGTCTTGGGGAGATTATGTGGGCTTGGGGGAGACTATGTGGGCTTGGGGAGATGTTTTGCTTGGGGAGATAATGTGGGCTTAGGGAGATGATGCAGCTCCGGGAGATGACACGGGCGTCTGTAAATGATGCAGACTTGCAGATACTACGAGGACTTGGGATCATGATGCGGGCTCAGCTAGAAGATGCGGGCTTGGGGAATGATTCAGGCTTGAGGAATTGATGTGCCTTTTGGGAGATGTGGGCTTGGGGAGATGATGTGGGCTTGGTGACATGATGCGGGTTCGGGGAGATGTGGGCTTGGGGAGATGATGCGGGGTTTGGGAGACGATTGGGCATAGGGAGATGATGTGGGCTTGGGGAGGTGATGCCGGCTTGGCAAGATGATGCGGGCTTGGTGAGATGATGCTGGCTTGGGGACATGAAGCGGGCTTAGGGTGGTGAGGTCAGCTTGGGGAAATGTGGGCCTGGAAACACGATGAGGGCTTGCAGAGATAATGTGGTCTTGGGGATATGTCAGCTTAGGGACTTGATGCCGGTTTGGGGACATGACACAGGCTCGGGGAGATGATGCGGGCACACCGATATTTTTGGGGCTTGTGGACATGATGTGGCCTCACTGACATGACACGTGCTCTGGTACATGACACCGGTTTGGGGACACAACACAGGTTCAGGGAGATGACGTGGACTTGGAGAGCTGATGTGGGCTTGGGAAGAGCTGGGTTTGAAATGATGTGGGCTTGGAGAGATGATTCAGACTTGGAGAGATTATGTTCTCTTGGGGAGTTTTTGGCTTGTGGAGATGACGCGGGCTCAGAGAGATGTCCTGGGCTCGTGGAGATATGTGGGCTCCCTGATATGGCGTCGGCTCTGGGACATGACACGGGATCGAGGACATGACACTGGCTCGGGGATATGACGTGTGCTCATGGAAATGATGGGTGCTCAGGGAGATGATTGGGCTTAGGAAGATGATGCGGGCTTTGGGAAATGATGCGGGTTTGGGGAGATGACTGGGCTTAGGGAGTTGATGTGGACTTGGGGAGATGATGCGGGCTTGGGGAGATGATTGGACTGTGGGAGATGACTCGGGCTTGGGGTGATGAAGTGGTCTTGCAGATATGCTGTGGGCTCAGGGAGATGATGCAGGCTTTGGGAGAAGACGTGGGCTTGGGAGCTCATGCGGGCTTGTGGGGATGATTTGTGCTTGGGGACATGATGCGGCCTCAGTGTGGTGAGGTCGGCTTGGGGACATGTGGCCTGGAAACATGATGCGGGCTCGGGAATTCAGTGCGGGCTTGGGGAGATGATGTGGGCTTGGGGAGATGATTGGGCTTAGGGAGATGATGCGGCTTGGGGAGATTATTGGGCTCGGGGAGTCGATGCGGGCTTGGGGAGATGATGCGGGCTTGGGGAGATGTGGGTTGGAGACATGATGTGGGCTTGGGGAGATGATTGGACTGTGGGAGATGACTCGGGCTTGGGGTGACGAAGCGGTCTTGCAGACATGCTGTGGGCTCAGGGAGATGATTGCAGGCTGTCGTAGATGATGTGGACTTGGGACATCATGCAGACTGGGGGAGATGATTTGTTATTGGGGACATGATGCAGGCTTAAGGTAGTGAGGGTCGGGTTAGGTACATGTGGGCCTGGAAACATGATGCGGGATTTGGGAGTCGATGAGGGCTTGGGGAGATGATGTGGGCTTGGCGAGATGATGCGGGCTTGGGGAAATTATTGGCTTTGGGGAGATGACACGGGGTTGGGGAGATGATGTTGGTTTATGGAGATGATTGCGCTTCAGGAGATGATGTGGGCTTGGGGAGATGATTGCGCTTCAGGAGATGATGTGGGCTTGGGGAGATGATTGGGCTTAGGGAGATGATGCGGGCTTGCGGAGATTATTGGGCTCGGGGAATTGATGTGGGCTTCGGGAGATGATGCGGGCTTGGGGAGACTATGAGGGCTCGGTGAGACGATGTGAGCTCGGGTAGATCATGTTGGCTTCGGGAGATGATGTGGGTCTGTGTAAATGATGCGGACTTGCAGATATTACGCTGGCTTGGCGACCATGACAAAGGCTCGGCTGGATGATGCAGGCTTGGGAAATGATGCAGGCTTGGGAAATGATGCGGGCTTGGGGAGATGATTGGGCTTGGGGAGATGATTAGGCTTGGGGAGATGATGCAGGCTTGGGATATGATGCGGGCTTGCGGAGATGATTACGCTTCGGGAGGATGATGTGGGCTAGGGAGATGATTGGGCGTTGGGAGATGATGCGGGCTTGAGGATATGTGGTCTTGGGGGACATCACACAGGCTCGGGAAGATGACGTGGGCTTGCAGACATTATCGGGCTTGTGGACATGATGTGGGCTCATTGTCACGATACGGCCTCTGGAATATGACGCCAGCTCGGGGACACAACACAGGTTCAGGGAGGTGATGTGGACTTGGAGAGCTGATGTGGGCTTAGGAATATTTTGGTTTCGATAGATGTGGGCTTGGAGAGATGATTCAGACTTGGGGAGATGATGCGGGCTTGGGGAGATGATTGGACAGTGGGAGATGACTCGGGCTTGGGGTGATGAAGTGGTCTTGCAGATATGCTGTGAGGTCAGGGAGATGATGCAGGCTTTGGGAGAAGACGTGGGCTTGGGAGCTCATGCGGGCTTGGGGGGATGATTTGTGCTTGGGGACATGATGCGGCCTTAGTGTGGTGAGGTCGGCTTGGGGACATGTGGCCTGGAAACATGTTGCGGGCTCGGGGATTCGGTGCGGGCTTGGGGAGATGATGCGGGCTCGGGGATACTATGTGGGCTCAGGGAGATGATGTGAGCTTGGGGAGATCATGTTGGCTTGGGGAGAAGATGTGGGTCTGTGTAAATGATGCAGACTTGCAGATATTACGCCAGCTTGGGGACATGACACAGGCTCGGCTGGATGATGCTGGCTTGGGAAATGATGCGGGCTTGGGGAGATAATGTGCCTTTTGGGAGATTTTGTCTTGGGGAGATGATGCGAGCTTGGGGAGATGATTGGGCTTGGGGAGATGAGTGGGCTTAGGGAGATGATGCAGGCCTCTGTAAATGATGCGGGTGTGCAGATATTACGCCAGCTTGGAGACATGACACAGGCTCGGCTACATGATGAATCCTTGGGAAATGATGCGGCATTGGGGAGATAACGTACCTTTTGGGAGATTTGGGCTTGGGGAGATGATTGGGCTTAGGGAGATGATGCGGGCTTAGGGAGATGATGTGGGCTTGGGGAGATGTGGGTTGGAGACATGATGTGGGCTTGGGGAGATGATTGGACTGTGGGAGATGACTCGGGCTTGGGGTGACGAAGCGGTCTTGCAGATATGCTGTGGGCTCAGGGAGATGATGCAAGCTGTGGTAGACGATGTGGGCTTGGGACATCATGCAGGCTGGGGGAGATGATGTGTTATTGGGGACATAATGCGGGCTTAAGGTAGTGAGGTCGGGTTAGGTACATGTGGGCCTGGAAACATGATGCGGGCTTGGGGAGTCGATGAGGGCTTGGGGAGATGATTCAGACTTGGGGAGATGATGTTGGCCTGGGGAGATGTTGGCTAGGGGAGATGTCGCGGGCTCAGGGAGATGACCCGGGCTCGTGGAGATGATGTGAGCTCCCTGATATGGCGTTGGCTCGGGGACATGACACGGTCTCGAGGACATGACACCGGCTTGGGGAGATGACGTGGGCTCAAGGAGACGATGGGGGCTCGGGGAGGTGACTCAGGCTTGTAGACATTTTTCAAGCTACCAGGCATGACTTGGGCTCAGTGAAATAACATGGGCTCGAGGACATGACACCGGCTCAGGGTCACGACACGGGTTCAGGGAGATGACGTGCGCTTGGGGAGATGATGTTGGCTTGTGGAGATGATTGGACTGTGGGACATGATGGGCTTGGGGTGATGAAGAGGTCTTGCAGACATGCTGTGGGGTCAGGGAGATGATGCAGGCTTTGGGATATGACGTAGTCTTGGGAGATCATGCGGGCTCAGTGAGATGATTTTTTATTGGGGACATGATGCGGGCTTAAGGTAGTGAGGTCGGGTTAGGTACATGTGGGCCTGGAAACATGATGCGGGCTTGGGGAGTCGTTGCGGGCTTGGGGAGTCGTTGCGGGCTTGGGGAGATGATGCGGGCTTGGGAAGATGATGTGGGCTCGGGAAGATGAATGGGCTTAGGGAGATGATGTTGGCTTGGGGATATGTCAGCTTAGGGAAATGATGCAGGCTTGGGGAAATGACACAGGCTCCGGGAGATGACACGGGCTCGCAGACATTTTGGGGGCTTCTGGACATAATGTGGCCTCACTGACACTACACGGGCTCTGGGACATGACGCCGCTCGGGGACACAAGACAGGTTCAGGGAGATGACGTGGACTTGGAGAGCTGATGTAGGCTTGGGAAGATGTGGGTTTCGAACGATGTGGGCTTGGAGAGATGATTCAGACTTGTGGAGATGATGTTGGCTTGGGGAGACAATGGTTTGGGGAGATTACATGGGCTCAGGGAGATGACCCTGGCACGTGGAGATGATGTGGGCTCCCTTATATGGCATCGGCTCGGGGACATGACTCGGGCTCGAGGACATGACACCAGCTTGGGGAGATGACATGAGCTCATAGAGATGATGGGACATCAGGGAGATGTGGGTTGGAGACACGATGTGGGCTTGGGGAGATGATTGGACTGTGGGAGATGACTCGGGCTTGGGGTGATGAAGTGGTCTTGCAGATATGCTGTGAGCTCAGGGAGATGATGCAGGCTTTGGGAGAAGACGTGGGCTTGGGAGCTCATGCGGGCTTGTGTGGATGATTTGTGCTTGGGGACATGATGCGGCCTTAGTGTGGTGAGGTCGGCTTGGGGACATGTGGCCTGGAAACATGATGCGGGCTCGGGGATTCGGTGCGGGCTTGGGGAGATGATGTGGGCTCGGGGAGATGATTGGGCTTAGGGAGATGATGCGGGCTTGGGGAGATGATGTGGGCTTGGGGAGATGTGGGTTGGAGACATGATATGGGCTTGGGGAGATGATTGGACTGTGGGAGATGACTCGGGCTTGGGGTGACGAAGCGGTCTTGCAGACATGCTGTGGGCTCAGGGAGATAATGCAGGCTGTCGTAGATGATGTGGACTTGGGACGTCATGCAGACTGGGGGAGATGATTTGTTATTGGGGACATGATGCAGGCTTAAGGTAGTGAGGTCGGGTTAGGTAGATGTGGGCCTGGAAACATGATGCGGGCTTTGGGAGTCGATGAGGGCTTGGGTAGATGATGTGGGCTTGGCGAGATGATGCGGGCTTGGGGACATGATGTAGTCTTGGGGAGATGATGTGGGCTTGGGGAAATTATTGGCTTTGGGGAGATGACACGGGGTTGGGGAGATGATGTTGGTTTATGGAGATGATTGCGCTTCAGGAGATGATGTGGGCTTGGGGAGATGATTGCGCTTCAGGAGATGATGTGGGCTTGGGGAGATGATTGCGCTTCAGGAGATGATGTGGGCTTCGGGAGATGATGCGGGCTTGGGGAGACTATGTGGGCTCGGTGAGATGATGTGAGCTCGGGTAGATCATGTTGGCTTGGGGAGATGATGT
Organism: Camelus ferus; assembly: GCF_009834535.1. Taxonomy (NCBI): domain Eukaryota; kingdom Metazoa; phylum Chordata; class Mammalia; order Artiodactyla; family Camelidae; genus Camelus; species Camelus ferus. The sequence continues at coordinate 36,893,359 of NC_045713.1, read as the reverse complement.
GGGTCTGTGTAAATGATGCGGACTTGCAGATATTACGCTGGCTTGGCGACATGACAAAGGCTCGGCTGGATGATGCAGGCTTGGGGAATGATGCGGGTTTGGGGAGATGATTGGGCTTGGGGAGATGATTAGGCTTGGGGAGATGATGCAGGCTTGGGATATGATGCGGGCTTGGGGAGGTGATTACGCTTCGGGAGATGATGTGGGCTAGGGAGATGATTGGGCTTTGGGAGATGATGCGGGCTTGAGGATATGTGGTCTTGGGGACATCACACAGGCTCGGGAGATGACGTGGGCTCGCAGACATTATCGGGCTTGTGGACATGATGTGGGCTCATTGTCACGATACGGCCTCTGGAATATGACGCCAGCTCGGGGACACAACACAGGTTCAGGGAGGTGATGTGGACTTGGAGAGCTGATGTGGGCTTAGGAATATTTTGGTTTCGATAGATGTGGGCTTGGAGAGATGATTCAGACTTGGGGAGATGATGCGGGCTTGGGGAGATGATTGGACAGTGGGAGATGACTCGGGCTTGGGGTGATGAAGTGGTCTTGCAGATATGCTGTGAGGTCAGGGAGATGATGCAGGCTTTGGGAGAAGACGTGGGCTTGGGAGCTCATGCGGGCTTGGGGGGATGATTTGTGCTTGGGGACATGATGCGGCCTTAGTGTGGTGAGGTCAGCTTGGGGAAATGTGGGCCTGGAAACATGATGAGGGCTTGCGGAGATAATGTGGTCTTGGGGATATGTCAGCTTAGGGACTTGATGCCGGTTTGGGGACATGACACAGGCTCGGGGAGATGATGCGGGCTCGCCGATATTTTGGGGGCTTGTGGACATGATGTGGCCTCACTGACATGACACGTGCTCTGGTACATGACACCGGTTCGGGGACACAACACAGGTTCAGGGAGATGACGTGGACTTGGAGAGCTGATGTGGGCTTGGGAAGATGTGGGTTTGGAAAGATGTGGGCTTGGAGAGATGATTCAGATTTGGGGAGATGATGTTCGCTTGGGGAGATGTTGGCTCGGTTAGATGACGCGGGCTCAGGGAGATGATCCCGGCTTGTGGAGATGATGTGGGCTCCCTGATATGGCATCGGCTCGGGGACATGACACGGGCTCATGGAGATGATGGGGGCTCGAGGAGATGACGCGGGCTTGCAGACATTTTACAGGCTCGCAAACATGACTTGGGCTAGCTGACATAACGTGGGATCGAGGACATGACACTGGTTCAGGGAGATGACGTGGGCTTGGGGAGATGATGTGGGCTTGGGGAGATGATGCAGGCCTCTGTAAATGATGTGGGTGTGCAGATAATACGCCGGCTTGTAGACATGACACAGGCTCGGCTAGATGATACATCCTTGGGAAATGATGCAGGCTTGGGGAGATAATGTGCCTTTTGGGAGATTTGGGCTTGGGAGATGATTGGCCTTAGGGAAATGATGCGGGCTTGGGGAGATGATGCGGGCATGGGGAGATGATGCGGGCTTGGGATTTGATGCAGGCTTGGGGAAATGATGTGCCTTTTGGGAGATGTTGGCTTGGTGAGATAATGTTGTCTTGGGGAGATTATGTGGGCTTGGGGAGACTATGTGGGCTTGGGGAGATGTTTGCTTGGGGAGATAATGTGGGCTTAGGGAGATGATGCAGCTCCGGGAGATGACACGGGCGTCTGTAAATGATGCAGACTTGCAGATACTACGAGGACTTGGGATCATGATGCGGGCTCAGCTAGAAGATGCGGGCTTGGGGAATGATTCAGGCTTGAGGAATTGATGTGCCTTTTGGGAGATGTGGGCTTGGGGAGATGATGTGGGCTTGGTGACATGATGCGGGTTCGGGGAGATGTGGGCTTGGGGAGATGATGCGGGGTTTGGGAGACGATTGGGCATAGGGAGATGATGTGGGCTTGGGGAGGTGATGCCGGCTTGGCAAGATGATGCGGGCTTGGTGAGATGATGCTGGCTTGGGGACATGAAGCGGGCTTAGGGTGGTGAGGTCAGCTTGGGGAAATGTGGGCCTGGAAACACGATGAGGGCTTGCAGAGATAATGTGGTCTTGGGGATATGTCAGCTTAGGGACTTGATGCCGGTTTGGGGACATGACACAGGCTCGGGGAGATGATGCGGGCTCGCCGATATTTTTGGGGCTTGTGGACATGATGTGGCCTCACTGACATGACACGTGCTCTGGTACATGACACCGGTTCGGGGACACAACACAGGTTCAGGGAGATGACGTGGACTTGGAGAGCTGATGTGGGCTTGGGAAGATGTGGGTTTGGAAAGATGTGGGCTTGGAGAGATGATTCAGATTTGGGGAGATGATGTTCGCTTGGGGAGATGTTGGCTCGGTTAGATGACGCGGGCTCAGGGAGATGATCCCGGCTTGTGGAGATGATGTGGGCTCCCTGATATGGCATCGGCTCGGGGACATGACACGGGCTCATGGAGATGATGGGGGCTCGAGGAGATGACGCGGGCTTGCAGACATTTTACAGGCTCGCAAACATGACTTGGGCTAGCTGACATAACGTGGGATCGAGGACATGACACTGGTTCAGGGAGATGACGTGGGCTTGGGGAGATGATGTGGGCTTGGGGAGATGATGCAGGCCTCTGTAAATGATGTGGGTGTGCAGATAATACGCCGGCTTGTAGACATGACACAGGCTCGGCTAGATGATACATCCTTGGGAAATGATGCAGGCTTGGGGAGATAATGTGCCTTTTGGGAGATTTGGGCTTGGGAGATGATTGGCCTTAGGGAAATGATGCGGGCTTGGGGAGATGATGCGGGCATGGGGAGATGATGCGGGCTTGGGATTTGATGCAGGCTTGGGGAAATGATGTGCCTTTTGGGAGATGTTGGCTTGGTGAGATAATGTTGTCTTGGGGAGATTATGTGGGCTTGGGGAGACTATGTGGGCTTGGGGAGATGTTTGCTTGGGGAGATAATGTGGGCTTAGGGAGATGATGCAGCTCCGGGAGATGACACGGGCGTCTGTAAATGATGCAGACTTGCAGATACTACGAGGACTTGGGATCATGATGCGGGCTCAGCTAGAAGATGCGGGCTTGGGGAATGATTCAGGCTTGAGGAATTGATGTGCCTTTTGGGAGATGTGGGCTTGGGGAGATGATGTGGGCTTGGTGACATGATGCGGGTTCGGGGAGATGTGGGCTTGGGGAGATGATGCGGGGTTTGGGAGACGATTGGGCATAGGGAGATGATGTGGGCTTGGGGAGGTGATGCCGGCTTGGCAAGATGATGCGGGCTTGGTGAGATGATGCTGGCTTGGGGACATGAAGCGGGCTTAGGGTGGTGAGGTCAGCTTGGGGAAATGTGGGCCTGGAAACACGATGAGGGCTTGCAGAGATAATGTGGTCTTGGGGATATGTCAGCTTAGGGACTTGATGCCGGTTTGGGGACATGACACAGGCTCGGGGAGATGATGCGGGCTCGCCGATATTTTTGGGGCTTGTGGACATGATGTGGCCTCACTGACATGACACGTGCTCTGGTACATGACACCGGTTTGGGGACACAACACAGGTTCAGGGAGATGACGTGGACTTGGAGAGCTGATGTGGGCTTGGGAAGAGCTGGGTTTGAAATGATGTGGGCTTGGAGAGATGATTCAGACTTGGAGAGATTATGTTCTCTTGGGGAGTTTTTGGCTTGTGGAGATGACGCGGGCTCAGAGAGATGTCCTGGGCTCGTGGAGATATGTGGGCTCCCTGATATGGCGTCGGCTCTGGGACATGACACGGGATCGAGGACATGACACTGGCTCGGGGATATGACGTGTGCTCATGGAAATGATGGGTGCTCAGGGAGATGATTGGGCTTAGGAAGATGATGCGGGCTTTGGGAAATGATGCGGGTTTGGGGAGATGACTGGGCTTAGGGAGTTGATGTGGACTTGGGGAGATGATGCGGGCTTGCGGAGATGATTGGACTGTGGGAGATGACTCGGGCTTGGGGTGATGAAGTGGTCTTGCAGATATGCTGTGGGCTCAGGGAGATGATGCAGGCTTTGGGAGAAGACGTGGGCTTGGGAGCTCATGCGGGCTTGTGGGGATGATTTGTGCTTGGGGACATGATGCGGCCTCAGTGTGGTGAGGTCGGCTTGGGGACATGTGGCCTGGAAACATGATGCGGGCTCGGGAATTCAGTGCGGGCTTGGGGAGATGATGTGGGCTTGGGGAGATGATTGGGCTTAGGGAGATGATGCGGGCTTGGGGAGATTATTGGGCTCGGGGAGTCGATGCGGGCTTGGGGAGATGATGCGGGCTTGGGGAGATGTGGGTTGGAGACATGATGTGGGCTTGGGGAGATGATTGGACTGTGGGAGATGACTCGGGCTTGGGGTGACGAAGCGGTCTTGCAGACATGCTGTGGGCTCAGGGAGATGATGAAGGCTGTCGTAGATGATGTGGACTTGGGACATCATGCAGACTGGGGGAGATGATTTGTTATTGGGGACATGATGCAGGCTTAAGGTAGTGAGGTCGGGTTAGGTACATGTGGGCCTGGAAACATGATGCGGGATTTGGGAGTCGATGAGGGCTTGGGGAGATGATGTGGGCTTGGCGAGATGATGCGGGCTTGGGGACATGATGTAGTCTTGGGGAGATGATGCGGGCTTGGGGAAATTATTGGCTTTGGGGAGATGACACGGGGTTGGGGAGATGATGTTGGTTTATGGAGATGATTGCGCTTCAGGAGATGATGTGGGCTTGGGGAGATGATTGCGCTTCAGGAGATGATGTGGGCTTGGGGAGATGATTGGGCTTAGGGAGATGATGCGGGCTTGCGGAGATTATTGGGCTCGGGGAATCGATGTGGGCTTCGGGAGATGATGCGGGCTTGGGGAGACTATGAGGGCTCGGTGAGACGATGTGAGCTCGGGTAGATCATGTTGGCTTCGGGAGATGATGTGGGTCTGTGTAAATGATGCGGACTTGCAGATATTACGCTGGCTTGGCGACATGACAAAGGCTCGGCTGGATGATGCAGGCTTGGGAAATGATGCAGGCTTGGGAAATGATGCGGGTTTGGGGAGATGATTGGGCTTGGGGAGATGATTAGGCTTGGGGAGATGATGCAGGCTTGGGATATGATGCGGGCTTGCGGAGATGATTACGCTTCGGGAGATGATGTGGGCTAGGGAGATGATTGGGCGTTGGGAGATGATGCGGGCTTGAGGATATGTGGTCTTGGGGACATCACACAGGCTCGGGAGATGACGTGGGCTCGCAGACATTATCGGGCTTGTGGACATGATGTGGGCTCATTGTCACGATACGGCCTCTGGAATATGACGCCAGCTCGGGGACACAACACAGGTTCAGGGAGGTGACGTGGACTTGGAGAGCTGATGTGGGCTTAGGAATATTTTGGTTTCGATAGATGTGGGCTTGGAGAGATGATTCAGACTTAGGGAGATGATGCGGGCTTGGGGAGATGATTGGACAGTGGGAGATGACTCGGGCTTGGGGTGATGAAGTGGTCTTGCAGATATGCTGTGAGGTCAGGGAGATGATGCAGGCTTTGGGAGAAGACGTGGGCTTGGGAGCTCATGCGGGCTTGGGGGGATGATTTGTGCTTGGGGACATGATGCGGCCTTAGTGTGGTGAGGTCGGCTTGGGGACATGTGGCCTGGAAACATGTTGCGGGCTCGGGGATTCGGTGCGGGCTTGGGGAGATGATGCGGGCTCGGGGATACTATGTGGGCTCAGGGAGATGATGTGAGCTTGGGGAGATCATGTTGGCTTGGGGAGAAGATGTGGGTCTGTGTAAATGATGCAGACTTGCAGATATTACGCCAGCTTGGGGACATGACACAGGCTCGGCTGGATGATGCTGGCTTGGGAAATGATGCGGGCTTGGGGAGATAATGTGCCTTTTGGGAGATTTTGTCTTGGGGAGATGATGCGAGCTTGGGGAGATGATTGGGCTTGGGGAGATGAGTGGGCTTAGGGAGATGATGCAGGCCTCTGTAAATGATGCGGGTGTGCAGATATTACGCCAGCTTGGAGACATGACACAGGCTCGGCTACATGATGAATCCTTGGGAAATGATGCGGCATTGGGGAGATAACGTACCTTTTGGGAGATTTGGGCTTGGGGAGATGATTGGGCTTAGGGAGATGATGCGGGCTTAGGGAGATGATGTGGGCTTGGGGAGATGTGGGTTGGAGACATGATGTGGGCTTGGGGAGATGATTGGACTGTGGGAGATGACTCGGGCTTGGGGTGACGAAGCGGTCTTGCAGATATGCTGTGGGCTCAGGGAGATGATGCAAGCTGTGGTAGACGATGTGGGCTTGGGACATCATGCAGGCTGGGGGAGATGATGTGTTATTGGGGACATAATGCGGGCTTAAGGTAGTGAGGTCGGGTTAGGTACATGTGGGCCTGGAAACATGATGCGGGCTTGGGGAGTCGATGAGGGCTTGGGGAGATGATTCAGACTTGGGGAGATGATGTTGGCCTGGGGAGATGTTGGCTAGGGGAGATGTCGCGGGCTCAGGGAGATGACCCGGGCTCGTGGAGATGATGTGAGCTCCCTGATATGGCGTTGGCTCGGGGACATGACACGGTCTCGAGGACATGACACCGGCTTGGGGAGATGACGTGGGCTCAAGGAGACGATGGGGGCTCGGGGAGGTGACTCAGGCTTGTAGACATTTTTCAAGCTACCAGGCATGACTTGGGCTCAGTGAAATAACATGGGCTCGAGGACATGACACCGGCTCAGGGTCACGACACGGGTTCAGGGAGATGACGTGCGCTTGGGGAGATGATGTTGGCTTGTGGAGATGATTGGACTGTGGGACATGATGGGCTTGGGGTGATGAAGAGGTCTTGCAGACATGCTGTGGGGTCAGGGAGATGATGCAGGCTTTGGGATATGACGTAGTCTTGGGAGATCATGCGGGCTCAGTGAGATGATTTTTTATTGGGGACATGATGCGGGCTTAAGGTAGTGAGGTCGGGTTAGGTACATGTGGGCCTGGAAACATGATGCGGGCTTGGGGAGTCGTTGCGGGCTTGGGGAGTCGTTGCGGGCTTGGGGAGATGATGCGGGCTTGGGAAGATGATGTGGGCTCGGGAAGATGAATGGGCTTAGGGAGATGATGTTGGCTTGGGGATATGTCAGCTTAGGGAAATGATGCAGGCTTGGGGAAATGACACAGGCTCCGGGAGATGACACGGGCTCGCAGACATTTTGGGGGCTTCTGGACATAATGTGGCCTCACTGACACTACACGGGCTCTGGGACATGACGCCGCTCGGGGACACAAGACAGGTTCAGGGAGATGACGTGGACTTGGAGAGCTGATGTAGGCTTGGGAAGATGTGGGTTTCGAACGATGTGGGCTTGGAGAGATGATTCAGACTTGTGGAGATGATGTTGGCTTGGGGAGACAATGGTTTGGGGAGATTACATGGGCTCAGGGAGATGACCCTGGCACGTGGAGATGATGTGGGCTCCCTTATATGGCATCGGCTCGGGGACATGACTCGGGCTCGAGGACATGACACCAGCTTGGGGAGATGACATGAGCTCATAGAGATGATGGGACATCAGGGAGATGTGGGTTGGAGACACGATGTGGGCTTGGGGAGATGATTGGACTGTGGGAGATGACTCGGGCTTGGGGTGATGAAGTGGTCTTGCAGATATGCTGTGAGCTCAGGGAGATGATGCAGGCTTTGGGAGAAGACGTGGGCTTGGGAGCTCATGCGGGCTTGTGTGGATGATTTGTGCTTGGGGACATGATGCGGCCTTAGTGTGGTGAGGTCGGCTTGGGGACATGTGGCCTGGAAACATGATGCGGGCTCGGGGATTCGGTGCGGGCTTGGGGAGATGATGTGGGCTCGGGGAGATGATGGGCTTAGGGAGATGATGCGGGCTTGGGGAGATGATGTGGGCTTGGGGAGATGTGGGTTGGAGACATGATATGGGCTTGGGGAGATGATTGGACTGTGGGAGATGACTCGGGCTTGGGGTGACGAAGCGGTCTTGCAGACATGCTGTGGGCTCAGGGAGATAATGCAGGCTGTCGTAGATGATGTGGACTTGGGACGTCATGCAGACTGGGGGAGATGATTTGTTATTGGGGACATGATGCAGGCTTAAGGTAGTGAGGTCGGGTTAGGTAGATGTGGGCCTGGAAACATGATGCGGGCTTTGGGAGTCGATGAGGGCTTGGGTAGATGATGTGGGCTTGGCGAGATGATGCGGGCTTGGGGACATGATGTAGTCTTGGGGAGAATATGTGGGCTTGGGGAAATTATTGGCTTTGGGGAGATGACACGGGGTTGGGGAGATGATGTTGGTTTATGGAGATGATTGCGCTTCAGGAGATGATGTGGGCTTGGGGAGGTGATTGGGCTTAGGGAGATGATGCGGGCTTGCGGAGATTATTGGGATCGGGGAGTCGATGTGGGCTTCGGGAGATGATGCGGGCTTGGGTAGACTATGTGGGCTCGGTGGGATGATGTGAGCTCGGGTAGATCAAGTTGGCTTGGGGAGATGATGTGGGTCTGTGTAAATGATGTGGACTTGCAGATATTACGCTGACTTGGCGACATTACAAAGGCTCGGCTGGATGATGCAGGCTTGGGAAATGATGCGGGTTTGGGGAGATGATTGGGCTTGGGGAGATGATTAGGCTTGGGGAGATGATGCAGTCTTGGGATATGATGCGGGCTTGGGGAGGTGATTACGCTTCGGGAGATGATGTGGGCTAGGGAGATGATTGGGCGTTGGGAGATGATGCGGGCTTGAGGATATGTGGTCTTGGGGACATCACACAGGCTCGGGAGATGACGTGGGCTCGCAGACATTATCGGGCTTGTGGACATGATGTGGGCTCATTGTCACGATACGGCCTCTGGAATATGACGCCAGCTCGGGGACACAACACAGGTTCAGGGAGGTGACGTGGACTTGGAGAGCTGATGTGGGCTTAGGAATATTTTGGTTTCGATAGATGTGGGCTTGGAGAGATGATTCAGACTTGGGGAGATGATGCGGGCTTGGGGAGATGATTGGACAGTGGGAGATGACTCGGGCTTGGGGTGATGAAGTGGTCTTGCAGATATGCTGTGAGGTCAGGGAGATGATGCAGGCTTTGGGAGAAGACGTGGGCTTGGGAGCTCATGCGGGCTTGGGGGGATGATTTGTGCTTGGGGACATGATGCGGCCTTAGTGTGGTGAGGTCGGCTTGGGGACATGTGGCCTGGAAACATGATGCGGGCTCGGGGATTCGGTGCGGGCTTGGGGAGATGATGCGGGCTCGGGGATACTATGTGGGCTCAGGGAGATGATGTGAGCTTGGGGAGATCATGTTGGCTTGGGGAGAAGATGTGGGTCTGTGTAAATGATGCAGACTTGCAGATATTACGCCAGCTTGGGGACATGACACAGGCTCGGCTGGATGATGCTGGCTTGGGAAATGATGCGGGCTTGGGGAGATAATGTGCCTTTTGGGAGATTTTGTCTTGGGGAGATGATGTGAGCTTGGGGAGATGGTTGGGCTTGGGGAGATGAGTGGGCTTGCGGAGATGACTCTGGCACGGGGTGATGAAGCGTTCTTGCAGATATGCTGTGGGCTCAGGGAGATGTTGCAGGCTTTGGGAGATGACGTGGGCTTGGGAGATCATGCGGGCTTGGGGAGATGATTTGTGTTTGGGACATGATGCGGGCTTAGGGTGGTGAGGTCGTCTTGGGGACATGTGGGCCTGGAAACATGATGTGCGCATGGGGAGTCGTTGCGGGCTTGGGGATATGATGCGGGCTTGGGGAGATGATGTGGTCTTGGTGAGACTAATTGGGCTTGGGGAGACTATGTTGGTTTGGGTAGATGTTTGCTTGGGGAGATAAAGCGGCTCCGGGAGATGACACGGGCATGCGTAAATGATGCAGACTCGCAGATAGTACGCCGATGTAGGATCATGATGCGGGCTCGGCTAGAAGATGCAGGCTTGGGAAATGATGCAGGCTCAGGGAAATGATGTGCGTTTTCGGAGATGTGAGCTTGGGGAGATGATGTGGGCTTGGGGAGATGATGCGGGGTTGGTTAGATCATTGGGCTTGGGGAGATAATGCAGGCTTGGGGAGATGAAGGTGGCTTAGGTTGGTGAGGTCAGCTTGGGGAAATGTGGGCCTGGAAACTTGACGAGGGCTTGGGGAGATAATGTGGTCTTGGGGATATGTCAGCTTAAGGACATGATGCAGGCTTGGGGACATGACAGAGACTCGGGGAGATGACACAGGCTCGCAGACATTTTTGGGGCTTGTGGACATGATGTGGCCTCTCTGACATGACTCGTGCTCTGGGACATGACACCGGTTCGGGGACACAACACAGGTTCAGGGAGATGACGTGGAGTTGGCGAGCTAATGTGGGCTTGGAAGATGTGGGTTTGGAAAGATGTGGGCTTGGAGAAATGATTCAGACTTGGGGAGATTATGTTGGCTTGGGGAGATGTTGGCTCGAGGAGATGGTGCGGGCTCAGAGATATGTCCTGGGCTGTGGAGATATGTGGGCTCCCTGATATGGTTCAGCTCTGGGACATGACGTGGACTCGAGGACAAGACACCGGCATGGGGATATGACGTGTGCTCATGGAAATGATGGGGGCTTGGGGATCTGATTGGGCTTAGGGAGATGATGCGGTCTTGGGGAGATGATGCGGGTTTGGGGAGATGACTGGGATTAGGGAGTTGATGTGGACTTGGGGAGATGATGCGGGGTTGGGGAGATGATTGGACAGTGGGAGATGACTCGGGATTGGGGTGATGAAGTGGTCTTGCAGATATGCTGTGGGCTAAGGAAGATGATGCAGGCTTTGGGAGAAGACGTGGGCTTGGGAGCTCATGCGGGCTTGGGGGGATGATTTGTGCTTGGGGACATGATGCGGCCTTAGTGTGGTGAGGTCGGCTTGGGGACATGTGGCCTGGAAACATGATGCGGGCTCGGGTATTCGGTGCGGGCTTGGGGAGATGATGCGGCTCGGGGATACTATGTGGGCTCAGGGAGATGATGTGAGCTTGGGGAGATCATGTTGGCTTGGGGAGAAGATGTGGGTCTGTGTAAATGATGCAGACTTGCAGATATTACGCCAGCTTGGAGACATGACACAGGCTCGGCTGGATGATGCTGGCTTGGGAAATGATGCGGGCTTGGGGAGATGATTGGGCTTGGGGAGATGATTAGCCTTGGGGAGATGATGCGGGCTTGGGATATGATGCGGGCTTGCGGAGATGATTAGCTTCGGGAGATGATGTGGGCTAGGGAGATGATTGGGCGTTGGGAGATGATGCGGGCTTGAGGATATGTGGTCTTGGGGACATCACACAGGCTCGGGAGATGACGTGGGCTCTCAGACGTTATCGGGCTTGTGGACATGATGTGGGCTCATTGTCACGATACGGCCTCTGGAATATGACGCCAGCTCGGGGACACAACACAGGTTCAGGGAGGTGACGTGGACTTGGAGAGCTGATGTGGGCTTAGGAATATTTTGGTTTCGATAGATGTGGGCTTGGAGAGATGATTCAGACTTGGGGAGATGATGCGGGCTTGGGGAGATAATGTGCCTTTTGGGAGATTTTGTCTTGGGAAGATGATGCGAGCTTGGGGAGATGATTGGGCTTGGGGAGATGAGTGGGCTTAGGGAGATGACTCTGGCACGGGGTGATGAAGCGGTCTTGCACATATGGTGTGGGCTCAGGGAGATGATGCAGGCTTTGGGAGAAGACGTGGGCTTGGGAGCTCATGCGGGCTTGGTGGGATGATTTGTGCTTGGGGACATGATGCGGCCTTAGTGTGGTGAGGTCGGCTTGGGTACATGTGGCCTGGAAACATGATGTGGGCTCGGGGATTCGGTGCGGGCTTGGGGAGATGATGTGGGCTTGGGGAGATGGTTGGGCTTAGGGAGATGATGCGGGCTTCGGGAGATTATTGGGTTCGGGGAGTCGATGCGGGCTTGGAGAGGTGATGCGGGCTTGGGGAGACTATGTGGCCTCGGGGAGACGATGTGAGCTCGGGTAGATCATGTTGGCTTGGGGAGATGATGTGGGTCTGTGTAAATGATGCGGACTTGCAGATATTACGCTGGCTTGGCGACATGACAAAGGCTCGGCTGGATGATGCAGGCTTGGGAAATGATGCGGGTTTGGGGAGATGATTGGGCTTGGGGAGATGATTAGGCTTGGGGAGATGATGCAGGCTTGGGATATGATGCGGGCTTGCGGAGATGATTAGCTTCGGTTGATGATGTGGGCTAGGGAGATGATTGGGCGTTGGGAGATGATGCGGGCTTGAGGATATGTGGTCTTGGGAACATCACACAGGCTCGGGAGATGACGTGGGCTCGCAGACATTATCGGGCTTGTGGACATGATGTGGGCTCATTGTCACGATACGACCTCTGGAATATGACGCCAGCTCGGTGACACAACACAGGTTCAGGGAGGTGACGTGGACTTGGAGAGCTGATGTGGGCTTAGGAATATTTTGGTTTCGATAGTTGTGGGCTTGGAGAGATGATTCAGACTTGGGGAGATGATGCGGGCTTGGGGAGATGAAGTGGTCTTGCAGATATGCTGTTTGGTCAGGGAGATGATGCAGGCTTTGGGAGAAAACGTGGGCTTGGGAGCTCATGTGGGCTTGGGGGGATGATTTGTGCTTGGGGACATGATGCGACCTTAGTGTGGTTAGGTCGGCTTGGGGACATGTGGCCTGGAAACATGATGCGGGCTCGGGGATTCGGTGCGGGCTTGGGGAGATGATGCGGGCTTGGGGTGATGATTGGGCTTGGGGAGATGATTAGGCTTGCGGAGATGATGCAGGCTTGGGATATGATGCGCGCTTGGGGAGATAATGTGCCTTTTGGGAGATTTTGTCTTGGGGAGATGTTGCGAGCTTGGGGAGATGGTTGGGCTTGGGGAGATGAGTCGGCTTAGGGAGATGACTCTGGCATGGGGTGATGAAGCAGTCTTGCAGATATGCTGTGGGCTCAGGGAGATGATGCAGGCTTTGGGAGATGACGTGGGCTTGGGAGATCATGCGGGCTTGGGGAGATGATTTGTGTTTGGGACATGATGCGGGCTTAGGGTGGTGAGGTCGGCTTGGGGACATGTGGGCCTGGAAACATGATGTGGGCATGGGGAGTCGTTGCGGGCTTGGGGATATGATGTGGTCTTTGTGAGACTAATTGGGCTTGGGGAGACTATGTTGGTTTGGGTAGATGTTTGCTTGGGGAGATAAAGCGGCTCCGGGAGATGACACGGGCATGCGTAAATGATGCAGACTCGCAGATAGTACGCCGATGTAGGATCATGATGCGGGCTCGGCTAGAAAATGCGGGCTTGGGTAATGATGCAGGCTCGGGGAAATGATGTGCGTTTTCGGAGTTGTGAGCTTGGGGAGATGATTGGGCTTAGGGAGATGATGGGGGCTTGGGGAGATGATTGGGCCTAGTTAGATGATGTTGGCTTGGGAAGATGACACGTCTTCGGGATATGTGTGTTTGGAGACATGATGTGGGATGTGAATAGCAGGGAAATACTGTGAACTGTTTTATTAAAAATAAAATACTGATCAATAAATTATCACTAAGTATAGATTATGGCATGCCTGTCACTATGTTCTAAATCTCCTTGTACTGAAATCAGATACCACATAGAGCAGAGCGTTACTTTTTATCTCACATAGGAGAATGACACCCAAACCACGGTTTCTGAACTGGCTATACTTTTTCCTCCTTACCATCAGTGAAAATGGTAAAGTAACGTGTCCATTCGTGTATCAATGGAGTCAGATCATTGCCAGAAACTAGAATGCCCGCCATTATAAGAAGAGTTTAGAGATAATGGAAAGTTCATCAATTCCTATGGAAAATATGAACAGCCTCTCCTTGGATGAGGCCATTGTGAATGTCACTATGTCACTGTTGCAGGCAAATGGATTTGAATTCACAATATTGCTTTATCCAATGGACCAGAAATGAAACCCCCAGAAAATATAGTTACATATATAGGCTTTTAAAACTCTCTATACTTTCTGTACCTATAGTATTGGTTTTAAACTATGTAAGTATACAAATTCATACACACACGATTGAAAATGACTAAAGAAAATACTTCAGCATTCATTTTCTTATTAGCCTTTTCTGCCTCCTTTTGTTGGGAAAGATGATGGGCCAGGATTTCATCTTGTATTACTCTGGCATTCTGCTCTTGAGAAAGCTGTCTCTGAGCATCTTTTTGCTCTTCAAAAACCTGGAGACATATTTCATTAGGTTTTGGGTTTTATATGATGAAAAAAAGTCAAAAAAAAAAAAAGCTTAGAAGGGGAATCTTTTATTAAAAAATCAAAAAACTGTTTAAAAAAAAGACACAGCCTTTTTAAGCACAAGGATCTTTATTGCACATAAATAACTCAAATTCTAATTTAAATGACAGCTAAATTTATCACAGAGCAAAAACAGAGGGGGACGTATTTTCGTGAAAGAAAACTTCATTATAAAGCATTTAACCAGTTCCATCACAGTCTCAAGGCAATTTAGCCTGTACTTTAAGCTACAAAAGCCAAAATTAACACATGGATTTGAATTAAGACTATTACTTTGTTGAATGGACCAAAACCATCAATCATTATGTTAATAATTAAGCTCAAGCTACCTTCCATTCCTTCAATTACGATGGGGATTGTCCTGCTCTGGAAGCAGCTTCTATACAGAGTGACAGGTCCCTCAATGCAGCAGCAAGCAATAAACCCCCTCCTCACAGCCTCCACCTTAGCGGATGGAAAAAAAGAAGATTAGCAGATTAAAAGAAAAAAAGACTTTTGCTTTTAATTAGGGAATTTTTTTTTTATTTTGGGTGGTGCGGGTGGTAATTAGGTTTATTTATTTATTTCTTTTAGAGCAGGTACTGGGGATTGAACCCAGGACCTCACGCATGCTAAGCATGCACTCTACCACTTGAGCTGTGCCCTCCCTCTAATTAGGGAGATTTTAACAGCTTAACAAAGAAGTGAACCCAATAGGTCTACTATTCCACCCCAGCCTTGCGGTTTTCTGTCTCCTTCTCCATAGTAGGGAGGTTCCTTTTTCAGTGCCTGCAGCTTCAACCCTGCCTCCTGGAACACATGCTGTGTGTAATGTGTAAAGTTCCTGGTCTTTGTGAGCATGAAGTTAAGAGTCCCTTAAAATAAAGGATTCCATTGAATTGGTTGCAGATGGTTTGGTGTCTTTTTTCCTAATCCTCCACTTACATGATGTTCATTTGGAACTCAGGTCTTCTGTTATCAGGACGCATGGATCCTTTCTCCAGGGGTTCCCGTGTTAACACTTTATCCACATAGCCCAGTCTCATGCACACTCGAGTTGGCTTTTCTCTCTCTGTTTCGTCTTCTCCAACTTTATTCCCTTTACAGGTTTTTCTACACTATTTTCTTTACCATTTTTTGAAGTATTTTTCATCATTTCCACTCCTGTTTAATCTTTCTCAGAAGCACAAGTTCACACACACACACACACACACACACACACACACACGAGTTCCCCACACCTGTGTTTAGGTGCCATTTTACTGGCCTGTCTCTGTGTTTGACTTAACATTTTCATTATTCCACAATATCACCACATTCCAGGAGAGACAACCATTTGCCTGTGAACTTCTCATTTTGATCCACACGTCTCAGTAAAATGGTGAAGAAGAGTGGCAGACAACATGAGTGCTTTGTTTAAGATGCTGGCCATACATAAATACATTGCACCTGTTCCCAAAGACGAGCCTGTGCATCTGAGCTATGACTGGTCATTTGGTGCCACCTGCTGGACACAAAGAGTCACAGGCTGGGAAATCAGATCTGACTTCATGATTATCAGGAGCCCAGAGGTGACCTAGAACTGTGCTGAGCAAATTACTTCCTTCTGGAATGAAGCTTTATATCCCTTTAGAACAAACCTCTCCAACTCCTGATAAATATCTCTTGGCTAGATTATGATGCCCAGTTGCTTGGTCAAACACCAGTTTAGATGTTTCTGTGAACGTATATTTCAGGTGTGATTAGCATTTAAATCACTGACTTTGAATAAAGCTGATTACCCTCCATAATGTTGACGGGCCTCATCCAAACAGCTGAAGGCCTTCAGAGCAAAGACTGAGGTTCCCCAAACTGAAGGGAATTCTTTTCGTGGCTGAAGCATGGAAACCCAATCTGAGTCGCCAGACTATCGTCCCTTGGGATTCAGACTCAAGACTGCAATGTTAACTCTTACCTGAATTTCCAGGCTGCAGGCCCACCCTATGGATTTCAGCCATGATAGAAAGCTAGAAAGACAGACAGACAGACAGAGATATAGGTACTCTATTATTTTCATTTCTCCCTTGGAGAACCCTAAGTAATCATCTTGCTGTATCCCAGCGACAGGGGTATAGTTATGTTAATATTTACAGCAAAGTACATTGCAGTCATCATCTCATGATATATATAAATTAAATCATTATGCTGTACGCCTTAAACTTATAATACAGTGCTGTAGGTCAATTATACCTCAATAAAACTGGAAGAAATAAATTGCAACTTGGGAGACACAGATTTGGGTAAAACTGAGTGTTTCAAGGACGGGAGTCAGGGGCTTATAAAGGCAAAAAGCCAAGAGGTTGTCAAAAGTTGCCTGATGAAGACTGTGACTGACACTGACGTGAGCCAGTCAGGAGACACGTGTCCTTAAGGAATCACAGGTTATTTTAGGGTAGGGGCTTAGTAAGTATCTCAAGTTTCTGGCAGGTGTTCCGGATGACTTCATTAGGGCAACAAAGGCTCACAGGGCCAGATTCTGTGTGGGCTGAGATGTGCATAAGTCACACCTCCTTAGTGAGCCCTCTCGAGCAATGCAGACTCCATTTTTATTTTCCTTTCACAAAGGCAGTCTTCTGCTGCCGGGAGCAGTGACCCCACCTCAGCCTGGAGGACATTCAGGTGAGCTTCAGCTCACTGGCTAGTGCTGTAGGAATAGCGCAGTTTGCCATCGATCTATTCCCTGCAGGCGAGGCAGTGCCCACGCCAGCTGTGAATGAGCGCAGCTACCTGTGCTCAGGCTTGAGCTGGGGTGGGGGCGGGGAGCGTTCCTCCACCTTTCTAGGCTCATCTGGCTGGTCTAAGAATTAATCTGACGTGAGGCAGACTAACAGGAGGAAAATAAACAAAAATTGAAAAACACGTATACTTCCTGTGTATACCCATGGGAGACAGCCAGGGTAAACGGAGTGAACTCACCAAGAAGGCTGAAGCCCTCACCTTCAACATCACCTTCAGCTAAAGACTAAAGAGGATGCTGTAGGCAGTGGTCAGTTAGAAGTCGGTTACATGGAATGCCAGGAGAAACGAGTTCAGTTAGACAAGGGCCAGAAATGTGTCACTTTTAGACGTGGGGGTTATCACTGACTCGCTGCGTGGGGATGGAGGAAGGGGAAGACACACCAGAGTGGGTGGGGACAGACTGCTGGTGGGGAAGCAGGCAGATCCTTCAGGAAGTTTGTCGTCAGAAGTAAGACTGTCTGGCTCACGTGAGAGGGAAGAAACAGGGAGATGTTTACAGAGGGGAATTGGAAATCATCACTGAGAAGGAAGAAGATGCAAATTAACTAAATAAAAGTAGCAGGACCGCCGGGCAGTGCGTGACTTTCTTCAGCAGCACTTAGATGCCTGGGGGGACGTACGGGGGAAGAATGAGAATCAGTCTGTTGTGTAGTTGGGAGTTTTGCCAAGTAAGCACACTGAAAGGATGGAAAAGGGAATAAACGATGTAAGTAGGAGTTATTAAAATTTTAGCTCCTGGAAATTGTTGAGAAGGAGAATATTTCCTTCACTGGCTTATGTTCAGTGATTGGGAACCTGCAAATTAAATTGACTAAAGCAGATTACTGTGAGAAGAAAATTACGCATGAATACATGCAAGAGTTCACAAAGAAGTGTGATTTGAGGGGTGGCTAGAATTGGGGGCTTATATACAATTTAATAAGTGACAGGAAAAGGAGAAAGGCATTTTCTGAAAAACAAATGACTTCTTGGTGAGAGGGGAGAGAAAGGGCACTTATGGAAGAACAAGTGACATTTAGGAAAGATAGATAACGCCTTAGGAGAATGTATGGGGGAGATGGCAGGTTTGTGACAACGTCCATTTGCGTCTGGTGCTTGGAACATGTCTCTAATTTTAAGACTGTTTCCAAAAAGTAAGTAGAGAAAATGAAAAGCCTGAGGCAGATTTCGTTTCTCCATGAGTAAATATCTGTGAATCAGTGTTTAAGGTAACATACAGAAAGTCTGATGGCACTGTAACGAGTGTTGTGATCCATCAGAACATTGAAACAGCCACAGCAGATCCAAACGCTGTCTGTCTAAATCTTTAGGTCTATAGACAGTGATTAACACTGGAAAATTCAAAAAAGCTATCAATCAACACTGCTCAATATCAACGACAAGTTTGCTGCGTGGTTGGCTGTTGTTTAAACAGCTGGCATCCGGGCTCGGTTTGAGTATGTAATACTCCAAAGTGCTGGGTTTTATTCCCAAAATTTGCTGAAAAGTTAATGAGATGCAGAGAAACGTGATTTAAAATACTGCATAAATTTTAATCATGCACATATAATACAGAAGTATTTTCCTTTAATAAACACTGTCAATATCTTAACGGGAAATAACTAAAATGTTAGGCAAACAGCCCAGCAGGTAAATGTTTACTATTTATCTTGTAGATCATACACTCTTTCTTCAAAATCTCCACATATTCTTGACATGCTTTTGAAACCAGACCTTGACTTAGACTTCACTCGTCCATCGAGCCTACGAAGAGTCTGTAGGACTGGTTGAAGTTCAGTAGTAGCTGGAAAGAAAATGAAAGAATTAGATTCTTTACTTAAAATACTTCATAGGTAACTAAATGTCAGTTTACTTTTTAAGAAAAGCTGAGACTTTTCTAAGTTTTAAGACGAAAGAAAAATACCTATATACGATTACAACACAAAATACAAGATTACTACTCTAGACTTTGCCCATGGTTGCATGTTGAATTAACTGCTCTTGTGGCTAAGGATCAGAGCGCCTGGTTTTCTCATTCTTCATTCATTTACTCAGCAACCATGAGCTAAGGGACTGTGACAAGCACTGGACTCACAAGATGAAGATGACAGAGTCCACCCTGAAAGATCTTGTACCATAAACTGGAAAACTAGATGAACAGGCAATTTCGGTACAGAGACATAAATGCCATGTCAGGTATAAAGGAGGGCACAGTTGGCACACTCAAAAGGGACGTCCAGCTTTGTGTCAATACTGTCTGCTCTTTGATGGCTGTGATATGTAAGCAGATACCTGAAGGAGGAGAAGAAAGTGTGGGAGGGAGAGGCAAGAAGCAAACACAAAGAGCGGAGGCAGGAAGGGCACCCGAGGAGCTGGACGCAGTCGGACCAGCCTCTGGAGCACAGGGGCAGAGCAGGGGAGTAAAGAGATACGGCTGAAGATTTGGCAAGAGCCAGATCGATGTGGGTGTTTTTCTTCCAAGCTAAGGAAGTTGGAAGTTTTCCTGAGGGCAAAAGGTTAACCAGTGACAAAGAGAATGATAGGAAATTTAATTGTCATCCACCAGGTGACAGCTACATGAACTGTGTTTGCTTGAGTCTGGGTTTTTGGCCTCAGTCACTACCAGAAACTCGAGCTGATGACCTCCATGCTTTCTGAGAACAGGTCCGTGCGCAGGTGACAGGCCCACGGGGACAGCAGGAGAGGAAGGGCACAGCCAGAAATAGAGAACACAGACTTCTTGAGTTTTTTTTAAAGCTATGGATCATGAGGAATACACGAGGAATAAGTATATTTATCATTATGAATGAAATTAAGCTTTCACATTTTTCACTAGATATGTGTAAGAAAAACATTTAACATAGTATCTGTTATTCAAACAATAGAAAGAGGTGCCATTTACTGTTTACAGTGTAGTTCGGAAATCAACGTCTAACTTTAATTCAGAAATGTTGGCAACATACCTTCTTTCAATTCTGTAGCTATATAAATCATCGACTTCTTCTGCATCTGAAATGAGTCAAATATTATTTTTAATGTTTAAGTTAAACGAGAAACACTATTATAGGAATGACAGCTAGCTTATGAAATGTGGCCTTTAAATACTACTTTTAGAGACTTGACCTAACTTGGGGATTGCTTAAACGAAAAATAATCACATGAATGAAATAAATTGCTACTTACTTTGATTTTAGATAATAGAGAACATACATATGTAAGGCTATTTAGATTCACTTGATGAAAAGCACAATAAATACTGCCCTGTCACGTACACATAATTTTACAGGGCGATGCCCGATCTTATGAGCACAAAGAGTTTCAACAATTCATGTTTCACACTGAATGCATTACGTTGTCATTCTTAGAAAAATTACCCTTTATAAAAGTTTAGTTTTTTTTAACGTTAATGGATTTTTCCTTAAAATGAGCTTTCCATTCCTGCACTTTTAGAAAACTAAGATTTTAAGGTCTGTTCTATGCTAATGTTTTTAGTACAGAATCGTAGATACACAAAATGAAGAAAGGGGTTCTGTTATAATGTCAAGCGAAAATTCTACTGCAAACAAGTTAAATGTATTTTGCTCTCTGTAGATGACTAAAATATTTATGTCAGAAAATCTGCTTGAAGAAAAGAAAAGGAGAGGCTAGTGCCAGTTTTCAAAGTTGGTTTCTGATTCACAACTTCCTAGAGTTAGAAACAAGGAAAACAATACCTAATTCTTTAACTGTAACTTTGTTTCCATTCTAGAAACTAGGGCCAACTTTTTGAAACTTGACTTAATTAGCTACGTATTTAATTATGAAATGTGTGGGGACACTTCAGACTTCAAGTGTCCCCATCTAGAGTGTTCTTTTAAAAATCTTTCTTATAAAAGTCACCCGCTCACTAAACAGGGTCTAAAATAGTACATGAACATAATAAACACTGTGGTGATAACAGCGACACGAGAGCCCAGGCCTTTGTAAATGTTAGGTGCAAAGACAAGATTTTTGGCTACCGTTTGCCAATATTTTCAGAGCCTGTTTTCCATAACATTGTCTGACGAGAGCATTCTAGAGAGGCCTTATGCCATCAACAACGTGACAACAGTGCCAGTGAAGTGAAAAACGCCTAGCAGATGAAGGGAAAAGCCTTTACTGAAATAAATTCATATAACCATTAATAAACACTATGCAAAATGTAGATCACACTTTTACATGAGTTGAATGTGAGATTACTATCTTTTCCTCTGCAAAGCTATTTTCCTAAATAGGTACTTCTGGGACCTTTATGTTTATTTCTAGGTGAGGACCCCTATGTCCAGATGGTGGAAGTGGTCTGAAGTCCAACATTAATAAGGAGAAGGCACCTGCAGTTTTACTTAAACTTTTCCATTTAACAAAAACACAGAAAGGTGAGAAAATCATACACAGGAAGACAATGTATCAGCAAGATTTAATTCTAATGATTTTTAATTAGGAGGATTCTCTCATAACTGGCAGTTCGCAGACTATGTCCCATAGAAATGGAAGGTCCCACTGGGGACACTGCAGGATTGAGGTCAAAACTGAGGTCACAGGCTGGAAGATAATGCTGCCCTCTCTTTCTGAGATCAATTTGATAAAAACACACTTGCCAACACGTATACACACACGTTCATTTCCGAAGTGAATATATTTTCAGATTATTGATACTTTTAAGTTCAAACTTGGTATCATTCTTATTTTAAATGTTATAAAAATAAGTACAATTCCAGAAATGTAATAAAACCAAGGCATTTAACCACTCTCATTCAGTATCCTGTTGTAAATAGGTTAACGTATGAAGGAAATGACACTTGTCAGTTTGTAACTATTAAATACATGTATTTTGCTGCAGAGAAAAGAAATGAGAAAGAATTTGTTGATCAAGGAGCTAAAAAATTAAGTCCAGAGAAAAAAGTGAATGAAAGAAAAAGAACTGGAAGAAGTTGAGTGATTGTCTTTCAAAAGATAACGTGCTTCCTCATTTGTCCATTCAGACAAAATGAAATGAGGGCAGGAGGGAGTCCTCAGAGTAGAGAACTGATACCAGAAACAAGGTTACTAAACTCTGCCTCCACCTTATGAGAAGTGAGCTTAACTACTGTGATAGTTTGATTAGAATTAAAATTCTGAGTGGATGTGCCCTGCCTTGGAAGCCTACTTTTAAAAGAAACGTGACCAAGATACTGCTGAGACGCAGTGCTGTGTCATGTAAAAAGTTAAAGTCTTAGGAATATTAATCGTTTTAGCTCTGGTGCATTGGTATAATCCCATTTAGAAAAAGGGCTGCTAAACTGAATGGACATTTGAGAAATTTAAAAATTATTGAAATAAATCATTAGAAAACGTTTCAAAGTGTCAGTAATACACCAAAAGTCCAAAATCAATCAGTGTAAAATTTAGTCTTCCTATTTAAAATAGATTTGAAGGACATTTATTAACTATTGTGGCCATGCTTCATGTTAGGCACACCAATACTTAAAAACTCTTGAACATAAAAAAGTCTTTAAAACAGAGAGATTTTGCCTGTTATAATATTGTCTGGAATCAATTTTTAAGTTTTCAGTTCTCAGAAAAAATTCTATGTGCAAGAAAATCTAACAGCGATGTATCTGCTCAGGCTAATTTTAACTTTTTGTATTTTATAGTAATAAAGTTAAGTAACACAATTGAGTAAAACTGTAAAATTGCTTCTGACATGTAGGACAAAACATCCCAGAAATAAACTAGAATGTGAAATCTGAGGGTAAAAATTAGCAAAACAGATAAGGGGTCCATCTGTTACCACTACAACGATGACAAGGGAAAAGGCTATACTTCATGCAGCAGTAAGAGAGGCAATAAACCCAAGTGTTACGAACTGGAAAAAGCTTCCTTCGACAACCAGCACGACTGAAATCACAGACTTAGAACAACACTTCTGTCAAGCTAGAAAAAAATGCGGAGCAAGCTGGAACTTCACAGTAGGAACAGTCCAAAATGTTAAAACCTTGCAAATAAAGGAGAATGTTAAAGTCAATCCCAATGTCGTTTG
>NC_045713.1:36838561-36870094 GCF_009834535.1 Camelus ferus | reverse complement strand
TCCTTAAGGACACGTGTCTCCTGACTGGCTCACGTCAGTGTCAGTCACAGTCTTCATCAGGCAACTTTTGACAACCTCTTGGCTTTTTGCCTTTATAAGCCCCTGACTCCCGTCCTTGAAACACTCAGTTTTACCCAAATCTGTGTCTCCCAAGTTGCAATTTATTTCTTCCAGTTTTATTGAGGTATAATTGACCTACAGCACTGTATTATAAGTTTAAGGCGTACAGCATAATGATTTAATTTATATATATCATGAGATGATGACTGCAATGTACTTTGCTATAAATATTAACATAACTATACCCCTGTCGCTGGGATACAGCAAGATGATTACTTAGGGTTCTCCAAGGGAGAAATGAAAATAATAGAGTACCTATATCTCTGTCTGTCTGTCTGTCTTTCTAGCTTTCTATCATGGCTGAAATCCATAGGGTGAGCCTGCAGCCTGGAAATTCAGGTAAGAGTTAACATTGCAGTCTTGAGTCTGAATCCCAAGGGACGATAGTCTGGCGACTCAGATTGGGTTTCCATGCTTCAGCCACGAAAAGAATTCCCTTCAGTTTGGGGAACCTCAGTCTTTGCTCTGAAGGCCTTCAGCTGTTTGGATGAGGCCCGTCAACATTATGGAGGGTAATCAGCTTTATTCAAAGTCAGTGATTTAAATGCTAATCACACCTGAAATATATGTTCACAGAAACATCTAAACTGGTGTTTGACCAAGCAACTGGGCATCATAATCTAGCCAAGAGATATTTATCAGGAGTTGGAGAGGTTTGTTCTAAAGGGATATAAAGCTTCATTCCAGAAGGAAGTAATTTGCTCAGCACAGTTCTAGGTCACCTCTGGGCTCCTGATAATCATGAAGTCAGATCTGATTTCCCAGCCTGTGACTCTTTGTGTCCAGCAGGTGGCACCAAATGACCAGTCATAGCTCAGATGCACAGGCTCGTCTTTGGGAACAGGTGCAATGTATTTATGTATGGCCAGCATCTTAAACAAAGCACTCATGTTGTCTGCGACTCTTCTTCACCATTTTACTGAGACGTGTGGATCAAAATGAGAAGTTCACAGGCAAATGGTTGTCTCTCCTGGAATGTGGTGATATTGTGGAATAATGAAAATGTTAAGTCAAACACAGAGACAGGCCAGTAAAATGGCACCTAAACACAGGTGTGGGGAACTCGTGTGTGTGTGTGTGTGTGTGTGTGTGTGTGTGTGAACTTGTGCTTCTGAGAAAGATTAAACAGGAGTGGAAATGATGAAAAATACTTCAAAAAATGGTAAAGAAAATAGTGTAGAAAAACCTGTAAAGGGAATAAAGTTGGAGAAGACGAAACAGAGAGAGAAAAGCCAACTCGAGTGTGCATGAGACTGGGCTATGTGGATAAAGTGTTAACACGGGAACCCCTGGAGAAAGGATCCATGCGTCCTGATAACAGAAGACCTGAGTTCCAAATGAACATCATGTAAGTGGAGGATTAGGAAAAAAGACACCAAACCATCTGCAACCAATTCAATGGAATCCTTTATTTTAAGGGACTCTTAACTTCATGCTCACAAAGACCAGGAACTTTACACATTACACACAGCATGTGTTCCAGGAGGCAGGGTTGAAGCTGCAGGCACTGAAAAAGGAACCTCCCTACTATGGAGAAGGAGACAGAAAACCGCAAGGCTGGGGTGGAATAGTAGACCTATTGGGTTCACTTCTTTGTTAAGCTGTTAAAATCTCCCTAATTAGAGGGAGGGCACAGCTCAAGTGGTAGAGTGCATGCTTAGCATGCGTGAGGTCCTGGTTCAATCCCCAGTACCTGCTCTAAAAGAAATAAATAAATAAACCTAATTACCACCCGCACCACCCAAAATAAAAAAAAAATTCCCTAATTAAAAGCAAAAGTCTTTTTTTCTTTTAATCTGCTAATCTTCTTTTTTTCCATCCACTAAGGTGGAGGCTGTGAGGAGGGGGTTTATTGCTTGCTGCTGCATTGAGGGACCTGTCACTCTGTATAGAAGCTGCTTCCAGAGCAGGACAATCCCCATCGTAATTGAAGGAATGGAAGGTAGCTTGAGCTTAATTATTAACATAGTGATTGATGGTTTTGGTCCATTCGACAAAGTAATAGTCTTAATTCAAATCCATGTGTTAATTTGGCTTTTGTAGCTTAAAGTACAGGCTAAATTGCCTTGAGACTGTGATGGAACTGGTTAAATGCTTTATAACGAAGTTTTCTTTCACGAAAATATGTCCCCCTCTGTTTTTGCTCTGTGATAACTTTAGCTGTCATTTAAATTAGAATTTGAGTTATTTATGTACGATAAAGATCCTTGTGCTTAAAAAGGCTGTGTCTTTTTTTTTTTTTAACACTTTTTTGATTTTTTAAAAAAAGATTCCCCTTCTAGGCTTTTTTTTTTTTTTTTGACTTTTTTTCATCATATAAAACCCAAAACCTAATGAAATATGTCTCCCGGTTTTAGAGGAGCAAAAAGACGCTCAGAGACAACTTTCTCAAGAGCAGAATGCCAGAGTAATACAAGATGAAATCCTGGCCCATCATCTTTCCCAACAAAAGGAGGCAGAAAATGCTAATAAGAAAATGAATGCTGAGGTATTTTCTTTAGTCATTTTCTATCGTGTTTGTATGAATTTGTATACTTACATAGTTTTAAAACCAATACTATAGGTACAGAAAGTATAGAGAGTTTTAAAAGCCTATATATGTAACTATATTTTCTGGGGGTTTCATTTCTGGTCCATTGGATAAAGCAATATTGTGAATTCAAATCCATTTGCCTGCAACAGTGACATAGTGACATTCACAATGGCCTCATCCAAGGAGAGGCTGTTCATATTTTCCATAGGAATTGATGAACTTTCCATTATCTCAGAACTGTTCATAATAATGGCAAGCATTCTAGTTTCTGGCAGTGATCTGACTCCATTGATACACGAATGGACACATTACTTTATCATTTCCACTGATGGTAAGGAGGAAAAACTATAGCCAGTTCAGAAACCGTGGTTTGGGTGTCATTCTCCTACGTGAGATAAAAAGTAACGCTCTGCTCTATGTGGTATCTGATTTCAGTACAAGGAGCTTTAGAATATAGTGACAGGCATGCCATAATCTATACTTAGTGATAATTTATTGATCAGTATTTTATTTTTAATAAAACAGTTCACAGTATTTCCCTGCTATTCACATCCCACATCATGTCTCCAAACACACATATCCCGAAGCCCGTGTCATCTTCCCAAGCCCAGTCATCTCCCCAAACCCGCATCATCTCCCCAAGACCGTATCATCTCCCTAAGCCGAATCAGATCCCCAAGCCCCCATCATTTCCATGAGCACACGTCATATCCCCGAGCCGGTGTCATGTCCTCGAGCCCACGTCATGTCCCAGAGCCGAACCATATCAGGGAGCCCACATTATCTCCACAGCCCAGGACATATCTCTGAGCCCACATCATCTCCTCGAGCCAACATCTCCCCAAGCCAACATAATCTCCCCAAGTCTGAATCATTTCTCCAAGCCCACATCTTTCCAAACCCACATCTTCCAAGCCCACATTAGCTCGCCAACTCCACGTCATCTCCCTGAACCTGTGTTGTGTCCCCGAACCGGTGTCATGTCCCAGAGCACGAGTCATGTCAGAGAGGCCACATCATGTCCACAAGCCCCAAAAATGTCTGCGAGCC
The DNA here is from genome assembly GCF_009834535.1 of Camelus ferus. NCBI lineage: Eukaryota > Metazoa > Chordata > Mammalia > Artiodactyla > Camelidae > Camelus > Camelus ferus. The sequence continues at coordinate 36,866,391 of NC_045713.1, read as the reverse complement.
TGTGTCATCTCCCCGAGTCTCTGTCATGTCCCCAAGCCTGCATCATGCCATTAAGCTGACATATCCCCAAGACCACATTATCTCCCCAAGCCCTCATCAAGTTTCCAGGCCCACATTTCCCCAAGCTGACCTCACCAACCTAAGCCACCTTCATCTCCCCAAGCCTGCATCATCTCCCCATGTCTCCAACACATTTCTCCCCAGCCCGCATCATCTCCCTAAGCCCAATCATCTCCCCAAGTCCACATCATCTCCCCAAGCCCGCATCATTTCCCCGAGACCAATAATCTCCCCAAGCCCGCATCATCTCCCTAAGACCAATCATATCCCCAAGCCCACATCATCTCCTGAAGCGCAATCATCTCCCAAGCCCGCATAATATTCCAAGCCTGCATCATCTCCCCAAGCCCAATCATCTCCCCAAACCCGCATCATTTCCCAAGCCTGCATCATCCAGCCAAGCCTTTGTCATGTCGCCAAGCCGGCTTAATATCTGCAAGTCCGCATCATTTACACAGACCCACATCATCTCCCCAAGCCAACATGATATACCCGAGCTCACATCGTCTCACCGACCCCACATAGTCTCCCCAAGCCTGCATCATCTCCCTAAGCCCAATCATCTCCCCAAGCCAAAATCTCCCAAAAGGCACATTGTCACCCCAAGCCCGCATAATTTCCCAAGCCCCCATCATCTATGTATATTCTATAATGTAGTTCTCTGTGATAATTTTAAAAATTGAACTTTGTGTCTAAAAAAATTGGAGTCTTATAACTACTTGGAGCTTGAATTCCACTTCATTTCTTGCCTAAAACTTTGAAGCGACATGTTCTAGAAGTTATTAATGAACCCATCCCATTTATAAAATAAGGGAAATCATGTATTTCTTCATTGAAAGTGAGAATATGGCAAGTGCATATGTGGTCATTTCAGGTTAGATCTATGTTTTCATCATTTTGCCAGGACATGGACGTCTAAGCATTCTCCTAGTCACACTATAGAAAATGAAATCTTCTTTTTTCTTTTATGACATGGCTTTTAAATGTTATCTGGTTCAACTTCACCATCAGATTTAATCAAAAACTTAGAAAAAATAAATATTTCTAGTGTGTGTAAATTAAAGTTTAAGGGTCAAAAATTAAAACTACGTACATGAAGAAAAGCATGGAAGTTCACCAAATTTCTGGGTCTATAGGCTCTCTTTCACTCTGGTGTGAAAATCGAAGCTATTAGCAATGACGGTGTACCAGGCCATCCATTAAACTATATGCTTCTCACCTAGCAGCATGTTGTGCAAATACCATTGCAGCAAATCACAGGAATGATGTGTTCTTCTGTGGGCCAGTCACACGGGGAATCTATTATTTCATACTTTATCGAGCAGAACAGAGAATGATTATAAAAAGTAGTGCTTCTATTTTGGAAACTTCTTTAACTTGAAATTTGAAATTTTCTTTGGGTATTGTTTCAGCTTCTTTTTAAAGTTTAAAATGTGTAACACTTAAAAATTGAAATCAAAAAGCACTAAGAATTGGGTGATTGTAGGCAAGCATTAAACTTACAAAAGAAACTATTTACCCCAAGTTTACTTCTAGGTAGCTATTTCTGTTTAACTCTAATAATCAAATAACATATGTTCAAGAGTCTACTCTATGTTTCTGAAAAAGAGGAATTTTTGAACCACATACAAGAAAAGAGCAACAAATGTAGTAAGAAAAAGTCATTTAAATTCATGGTGGCCACTTGTTAATTATGAAAAAGGTAAAACATTTTAGGATATTACTGTGTGAGTTCAAAAATGAAAGAAGTTCCACAACAACCACAATTTGAAGATCACATCTCAACTAAATATTTCATGGAACATTTGCAGACACTGTAATGATTAAATATAAACACTGCAGTCCTAAAACTGTAATAAGTGTCACCAGTTTAAAGAATTGTATGTCATTAAACCACATTTTGAGATTCGTTATTCCTTCACCTGTAAGGAAATTGTGCTCACGTTTCAGACACCGTTCACTTTGTTCCTACGCCTTACACTTAGTTTTTCTCTCTTTATACACAGAAAGTATAAGGGGAAAAAGACTTTCCTCTACCCTCTTGGGTTCTAAGGGGAGGACAAATAATTTTCTTTCTACCCTTCTGAGTTTTGGGCTGAGACCACTGTAATAAAGACAGGTTTCCAAGAGAAAAACAAGCAGAAGTTTATTGACATGTACACCTCATGTATATATGGGAGATACCCAAGGGAAAATGAGTAATTCAAAGAGACAGTTTAGAATTCCAGCTTATATAGCATCTTCAACAAAGAATAAATTTGTGGAGAAATGACAGGACAGCAGAAAGAAGGTTCAGGCCTCCAGGGGTTGAAATAAAGGCTGTTTAGTAAAGTTTGTTATGCAGATTGCTCTGGTCCCAAAACTCAGAAGGGTAGAAAGAAAATTATTTGTCCTTCCCTGTAGAGCCCAGAGGGATAGAGGAAGTCTTTTTCCCCTTATGGGAAAATGGGGTGTCTACTGGTGTGATTAACTTCTGTCCTTTTTGGTAGAAATGGGAGAAGGAACGGCTGTGAAAATGTATGTCCTGCTTTTTTAAGCAAACAGGGGAAGGTGAGATCTTTTCTTGTATCCTCAGCTCAAAAGAATTCTTATGCCCAAATCATACATCTGGGGGTGGCACACTCTGCTACACTTCAGTTCAAAAGCTGACTCTATGAAATAAGCAACAAAGCAAATTAACAGGAGACTAGATTCACAAATTTATTGTTTTAAATACTCATACATACACATACACATACACAAGGAGTTTCACAGGAAAAAAAGAAAAGTACTCCCCCAAAAGGGGCGAGATTTGAGAGCTTATATACCACCTTAATAGGGGAAGGGAATAGGGGGATGTGGGAAATCTATGGGAGAATAAAAAGGTTTTTTTGAAAGACAAACGGACCCTTTCTAAAGCCTTTTTATTTGTTTATTTTGCTTTATTTAACCTTGCTGCAGAAGCTTTATTGTTTCCACTTGGGCCGTGGCTTGGGCGGGGCTCCAGGATGGTTAAAGCTGCCTGGTGGCTGCAGGCAGAAAGGCTCAAGCAAGAAGCCCTGACACCAGGGGAACGCAGAGGCGCCCCTCAAAGGCCCCGGAGCTCCTGAGGCTCCAGTGCAGCTCCAGGATGAGCCTTTGGAAGAGATACTCGCCCTGCCCACCCTGGGGTCAGCTGACTGAGAAATTACTCAGATGGTTGCCCACCTTGAGGATGCCCTCCACCGACTCGCCTAGGCGGCCGCGGGGAGGGGGCGGGGCCGGGCACCCGCCCCGGGAAGCCGCGGGAGGGGGCGGGGCCGGGCACCCGCCCCGGGAAGCCGCGGGAGGGGGCGGGGCCGGGCGGCTCACGCATGGCTGTTGGGGAGGAGGAGGGGGCGGGGCCGGGGCCGGGCGGCTCCCTTAGAGCCGCCGGGAGGGGGCGGGCCCGGGCGGCTCCGAAAGGGCGGTGGGGGCTTCCGCGGCGTCCAGGGTTGTCGTCCGTTTGTCGTGGGACGGCTTCCGTACCGTACTTTCTGGAACAAGGCAGGCCGCCTCGCTGCGCTGGCGTTTTCACCCTGAGACTCAGCCAGCTCCCCGGGGTCGGGTCACGGTGGAGACAGAGCCGGGCGAGGTGAGTGCGGGGGACCCACGGGCGCCCGTGACCAGCCGGGTGGGCGGCCTCCGCGCGCGGGCGGCCTCCGCGCGCGAGGTCCTCCCGCCGAGGCCGGGAGCTCAGGGCCGCTTGGCACGAAAGAGCTGGCTGTCTGGTGCCGGAGACAGAGAAGGGCTCAGAAGGCTGTCCTCGAGGTGGTGACTGGAAAGGAGGTAGGAGGCTGGAAAGAGGGGCGTCCCCGGTGAGACACGCCCCAACACAGCGGGACCCTCAGGCACTCTCAGGTGCTCATTCCCTGAGATAAATTTATCAAATTGAGGGTGAAGACATAGCACAACGTTACAATATATTTACCATTATTTCCTCACTGAAACGTAGCACGTTCTTTATAAGCGCTACTGATGATGGAACACGTCTCTTTTCATTAAATATATGTATATATAATTTCAACAAATAATTACAAAACCCGAAAATGTTGCTAGCTGCCACACAAGACAGCAAAAGGATGGCACAGTCCATAAAAACTAACTACGAAAAAAATTTAAAATACAACTGGAAATTTTAAATTTATATTCAGCATCTCAGTATTTGAGGACATTTATGAGAGTAGAAGACAGTGATTGGTTATTGGAACTATAATTTGTAGCCTTGATAGAACTGACAGAGTATTTAAAAATATCAACTCTTTGGGGAATCTTTTAGTTTGTATTATTTTTGAAGCTCTTTCTCCAAGCACTGATACCGAAGGATAAAGAAACAGTTCAAATGACAGCCAGCTCGCAAGGCTTTGTAAAACTCGTGAAAAATATATTTGAAAAGAAAGAAAAACTCAAGTTATCCCAGGAAGTAAATGCTAGTGGGTTCTGTTAATTATTTTTGTTTCCTCATCTGAGAAGTTTGGGAAGGGAGCATGAATTGAAATGGGTTGCTAGTTTTGGTTATAATTCAAGGGGCTTTATAATAAAAATTAAATGGGGTTAGAATTTTTAAGTATAACCGGAAAGGCTCTAAAGCAAATGTTTGTGTTACTAAAATAGAAACTTAAAAATGATTACTTGTAACTACTTTTGATATTCAGAATTCAAATGATTTTTTCCTTTGTATCCTCCCATCTTTCTAACATGAAATGAATAAAGTATTTTGAGATTTTATGCATGTATGATAAATATATTCATATACAACTTTGGTATTTGATAAGTAAAATTTTTAGAATGTCACCATATGTATCACATAGAAACATACAAATTTTTGATTAAATGTATTTTCTTCTAGAAGTTAATGAAAGCTTTAAGATTCTCATTCCCAGGGCTGTAATAAAGCAGGAAATTTAGTCCCACAGTATTAAAAAAGGACATCAACTTGATTAATTCATTTTATAAAATGAAAGTATATGAGATTACATATCTTTTGAGTTGAATTTTTATTTCAGCTCCTATTCTGTATTTTTATTTATTAAATAGCCTTAACTCTCAGGCTCTTTGGTTTGTAATCTTGTTTAATGATCTTACAACTGTGTCTTTATTAGTTACTGTTTGAAAGTCTAAAAGGAGTGAAAAAGGAACCAATTATTCTATTTTCAATTCTAACCTATTATGTGTGTGTGTGTGTGTGTGTGTGTGTGTGTTGTGTGTGTGTGTGTATAGCAAATGCCTAGTAGATTAGAATTTAAACTCATCCTAACTATTGATGAAAGTTGTGTTCCATTCCTTGTAATGTTGGCTTTGTTTGGTGTGAAAAGTACTAAGACAGCACATTCTCAAGCTGTAACATACCAGCAAGAGAGAACAACCTTTGAAATAGTTTTCAGAAGCCAGAAAGAACACCTACATAACCTTGCACCGTGTACCTGGCTTGCATATCAAGCACTGAGTGAAGATTTGATTCCTGCTGTTTCAGTTGTCCTACAGTAACAGCCCCTGCCTGTAGTAATAGCCCTTGCCACTGTTAATATAAAAAAGACTTCCAAAATGCATCTCTCTGAGCTATATAGTCTCGCAGCAGAAATAACAGATTAGATGTTCTTTCTCATGGTGGTTTTCTAAGACCAGATTATATACCTTTGTGTTTTAAATTAATGAGTTTCAGAGTACTTTGTATTTTGGGAAGTGACAATATTTTACAAGTGCCCACTATGTGGAACAAGGTGATCAAAATGAATTAAGGTGGTTGGGTGTTAGAAAAATCATGGTAGTATTTTCTCACTTTTTTCTAGTTTTATCCAGATATAATTGGTATATAACACTGTATAAATTTAAGGTGCACAGCAGAATGATTTGATATATGTATATATTGCTGGATGATTACCACAGTTCGTTTTGTACCATCCATCACCTCACATAGTTACAGATTTTTTTCTTGTGATGAGAACTTTAAGATATGCTCTCCTAGCAAATTTCAAATATACAACACAGTATTAACAGCATCCTCCAAACATTTCAACTTGTTTTAATGTGAAATATAACTCATGTGTAACCATGAGATATGTAGATAAATATGGATACAGACGTAGTTCTAGATAGAAATACAGATATAGAATCAAGGTTTCTTTTAGAATTCAGAAGCCTCTCCATATATTCTAAGAATAGCAAACGTCAGAGTAGCCCGCAGAACGAAGACAGATGTTCTCGACAAATCTGTAGAAAGTTGCTGCAATTTATAAGAATATGTAGGCAGTCCTCACAAACTTCCTTGTTTGGGCCACAAAAGTGAGCAGTTTCCTAGGTAGCCAGCTCTGCAATTCATATCTGTAACTGCCTCAGTAACCCCTTCTTCCCTCCTGAGAGACACGTTTTGTGATGCCACTTCTCACTGACAAAATTTAGAAGAGAATAAAGTGATGGTGAACTGCCCAGAGACTATCCAGGACAGACACACATACACAGAGTACTGCAAAATAGAAACTGCTGAGCAGTAAATTAAAAAGCAGTCAGCAGTGTATCACTCAGATAAAAAATAAGTAGCAGTTGCATTTCCAGCATCCATGAAGATCCTCTCATGATCCCTCGTAACTATTCTCTTTCCACCCAAGAGGTAATCATAAGGAGGAGTTATATAGTAATCATGTGCTTTTCTCAAGTCTGAAGTATGTTTATTAAATGAGTCAAGCAACTAGATTTAAATTTAGAGGGGATAATCTCAGTGTAATTTTTACCAAATGATTTTAACCTCCAAGGAAACCAGTTTCTTCATCTATACGACAAAGAACTTGGTACTGATTTCTTAGAGGAGATCTGAGAATTTAAATGAGAGAATAAGTATCAAAACAAACAGACAAACAAAAACCCCGCTATCATTTTTCCTGCTAAATAATATGTGCCTAACAAGTATATATTTTCAGGAAATACATATTTTTTTTGTCTGTGAGTCATTGTAGAGATTATCAACTCCCTGTATCAGCAGTGCACAGGAAGACATTTCTAGTTCTGGTAGGCTATGTCAAAATGTACCCATCTGATTCAGTTTTACCTTTTGTCATATTTTATAAAACATTCTGTTTCTACAGGCTTACATAAAACCAGATTATATTTTACTTAAGGAATATAAATTCATATATTACCCAATACTCGATTAATAGAAGAGAAAATGTTTCTACAGCCAATAAAACAATTTGTATTTAAATGATTTAAAAATTCAATTTACAGTATAATTCTAAGCTCCCAATATTAAAATATTTACCTATTAGCATTATCGTTAAATGACCTCTGGTTGGTTTCTTTGGATGATGTGTTTAGAGCTTATATTATAGGTTCTGATTAAGCAAACAATCGTTAAGAATACTTACTTATTTTGTTTAATAACCTACCTTGGGTAGTAGCTTGAATAGAGATTAAGAACATAACTTCTAGATCCAGACTTCCTGGTTTGAATATTGGCCTGGGCAATGACTAGTTTGATGTCCCTGAGTAGTTACTTAAAATTCACGTTTCTTGATTTTATGTCATAAATTTTTTTGAAGATTAAATGAGTTAAAATATCCAAAAGTGGAACATAAGACTTTTTGTGAAAACTTCAGCTCCTGTCACGTAATTTTTTTCCGATCATTCCTACTCCTCATTTAAGAAAAATTTTATATCTTAAAATGAGCTATTACTTACAAAATATATAAACCACATGGCAAAGCTCTTTGTCAAAAGCTACCCAAGTGCATATTATGGAGTTTTCCTTGAAACTTTGATAAAGGAATTTTTTTTTAGTATATTCATATCAATTTTCTTTCTTCTTATTGAAGTATAGTCAGTTTATGATGTATCAATTTCTGGTGTACTGCATAGCAATTCAGTCATACATGAACATACACATATTCATTTTTATATTCTTTTTCATTATAAGCTACTAGTAAGCAATTTTTGATTCAATGAAGACAAGTTAAAAGCTTTGGAATTTTGTCAATTAAAACTCCTCTCTGGCCACCAGTTGTATCTTTTAATGGATTCAGATCAAATGGTGCAAGGCTGTCGACTTCTATCTTGGATAGAAAAGCTGGAAAAAAAGTGTCACGTGAATTTTAACAATAAGAACAAGTCACATAATATGCTACATCATGATTACAGGGAGCAAAAGTCATAGAACAACCAATTAGATTAGAACTGAAGGAAAGAAAACAGTTTCAAAGGAGGTACGGGATGTGAGCATTAGCCAGTCTGTGGCAATAAGAAAAAGATGAGGTCTCCAGACAAGTAGATGGAAAGAATTCAGCCATTGTTTTGAATGAATTACTAAAGGCCGCGTGTGAAATAGCATGAGGATACAGAATCCCAAAATGTTGAGGGCAGAGCGGGAGTTTGCCCACACTCAGGCTCATTTCTGTAGAACATGCTAGATCTTCACAAAGACCGGGACAAGGCGGCATGTGAGACAATGCTTTCCTTGGTGATGCGAGGCTGAATGAGTGGCAGGACCACTGTTACTCTATCTGGTACCTCCTCCACTAAAGAACAAAATGCTAAAGTATTAGTAAAGGGGAAGGCAGCAGATGTTTTTTCCCAAGAGCACAGGTAAAGACCAATTGCATCTTGAAGAAAGAAAAGAAAAAAAAAGGAAAAGAAAAGGAAAGAAAAATACCCTCTCCTCTTGGAGAAAGAGCAGGAAACCCTCCTATGCCCAGACCACTGGGGGTCTCCTGCTGTTCTAATGTGTTTATGTGGGACCAATCCAAAAATACCCATCACCTTGTGTGCACTGTTTGTGCGCAAAAGGGATCCAGAAATACTCAGCCTCTGACAAATTTCCTTTTCCAGCGTTAGGCCATTGAGGAATTGTAGAGAGAGGTTATGCCTTTTTTTCCTTCTACTGATCTCTTTATCCCATGAGGTATCCAGCAGTTGAAGAGCCTAGATGTCAGTCAGCAATATGCATTATGATCATTCCCACTGAGGTTAAAGAGACAACTAGAAATAAGATCAAATGTAAATAAGGCAAAACATTAGAATGATACCTGAGTGCTATCTGCAAGTATTCAGACATTTCCGTGCTTCTCCTATACATTCACCATGCTACTTTCCTTAAAAAGTATCATGGTCTTAAAACTAAAAAAAAAAATCTGAGTTCGATTTTAGGAACATTATTACCATTATGGCCACTAGCCATATAAATGTATTAACTTTATAGCAAACTCACTAGGATATAGTGTTCAAAAATGTCAAATAACTTGAAAGACTTTGAATATAATTCTGAAGAGATTTCATGGAAAATAATCGAATAATTATTTAAAATTAAGTTTTGTGAAGTTTTAGGGGAATAAAAAGATGCCAAAATTGATTCACAGTAAACTAATAATACTAAACTTCTTTCTTTCACTATTCACCACTCCCTTGATATGTTCTCTTCTTTGCCTACAAATATTAGATCCCATGTGGGTGCACTCCCTTACTACCATCATTAATACTTCTGACTTAACACTTTAATTAATTAATTAATTAATAGTTGCTCACTAATCATATCAACTTGACAAAGTCCTAACTTTAGTTAAGCTCAGCAATCTGCTTTCAAGAAGCTATATTACCCAAAAACATCTCAAAACTACGTTACGTGGTCTCTTTAAAACTCGTGACCGTCAGCCTTATATTGGCACTCAGCACTAATAAATTACCACTAGATTTCTATAGTGAATTCATTTTCACATTTGCCATACCCAGAATCACTTCTCAATATGATCTCACTTCTGTTTTCTGATGGTAATGTCATCTTTGTTGATAGACAGATCCGGATCATGTGGAAGATTAGTTCCTTCCCCTCTTGGGAGTTCAATGCAGAGCTCTGTGCTGGGCAGCAGAGGGCCTTGGCTGATGTCACCCCCCCACCCCCCCACCCCCCGCGAGGACCCGGCTCTCACCGCGGCCCTCACTGCGCAGAACTCGGGCCCGAGTGTGCACACTGTCTGGTGTTCTTTAGGCTACCCCGAGATATTTTTTGTTTGTTTGTTACTTAGGGAAAATAGAAGTTCTGTGGCCCAGCTTAGGCTGACCTGTAAGTGTGTAACACAGTGCAGGGCAGAGCGCCCTGTGGCCGGGCCCACCTGCAGCCCACCCGTGATCCTCGCTGCTGGGCCCTTGGCCTGTCTGGGTGTGGGGCCGCTCTGCGCCACCTGGGCTGTGGGATGACCAAAGGTGTGGGGTTGGGTGCACGCTAACATGTTTCTGCTATAAGGTTTCCTTCCAAAAACCTTAGGTAGCATCTGCTCTTTAAGGCAGTGTGTTCGAGATGCTCTTGGTTGACAACTTATTTTTTTTCTTTTTTTTAATTGAGAAAATAGAAACAGTCTGTTGGGAACTCACTTACCTTTCTTCAGTTAAACCTGCCAAGAGAAGCAGTTTAGCCGAGGGCTTAGCGGCATGCTTTCTGGAGCCCACCTGATGGGCTTTGAATCCCGCCGCCCAGCCATCAGCTGTGCAGCCTTAAGCAAAATGCTTTTCTTTTGTGTGTCTCAGTTTCCTTATCCATGTACAGTACAGAGATAACACTTTGCAGGGTTGTAATGAGGATTCAGTTAACAGACGTATACTGCTTAAAACAGTCTTACATATAATAAACCAGTATTAGTTTTTGTTAAATAAATAATGCCTATCTACAACTAAAGTGGAAGCCTGTGTGTTTCTAACCATTACAGTGAGGAATGGATGGGCTCGCCCTCTCAAAGGCCACCTCCACGGTTGGTTCTGGATCAGAGCCTACTGAGAACTTCATTCTTGCATGCCATGAATTTTTCTAACTCTGGGTCTTTCTGACTGGCATAAAATTGTTCTTATTGTCTCCCAAATTAATTACCTCTTATCCTCTCCGCCTACCTTAATTGTCCTCTTTGACAATAAGATCATAAAAATAGATTACTTGTGGCAAATTGCATTTTGCAAAATTGTCCTTAGCAATATTTCTGGATTCTCTCCAGACTGTTACTGGTCTCATCAAGGGGTAGATTCCTCCCCACCTTTCCTTGGACTCAGTGGGGTTTCGTTTCTGCATCTATACATAGAATGTTGGAGGGGATATTGCGTGACTTCTGAGCATAGAGGATAAAAGATGATATGCTTTCACCTGATGCTCTCTCTTGGGATATTTACCCTGTGGTCCAGCCATCCTGTAGTGAAGAAGCCCAGGCAATACGGCATTGCCAAGTTTAGGAGATCTTGTTCAACAGCCCCAACTAGCGTTAGCCTCCAGAGAGCTTCATCCTCCAAACATGTGAACAGGGAAAGCTTCAGATAATTCCTTCCCTCAGCCTTTGAATCTTCTAGTTTGAGGTCCCACGTATTACGGAGCAGAGACAAACTATCTCTGTCATGAGCTGTTCAAAATCCTGACCCACAAAATCCATGTGCATAATAAATCATTGCTTTATGGCGCTGACTTGTGAGGCAATCTGTTACACAGCCACAATAACTGGAGCATTTGATTATAATAATTAGAGTGACTCTACATCAGGGCGTGGAAATTTCCATTAGGAAATGTCAAGTTGATGGAGATACGGAAATTGTAAAAGACAAGTTAAAATAAATGAAGAAATCACCCAGAGGTTCTGAAATCCCTCTGATAGAATTTCTAGGAAAAGATTATGAAAAAAGCAATTAGAAATAAATAAAAGAAGGATTCCCTAAAGGTGAAGAAAGACTCTTCGTTTTATGCGGGATGTACAGGTTTGGCCATTATTATATCTTAAATTATTCAACCTACATGATTAGAAAATCTATTAATGGTAATTTTATTCTTTCTACTTTTAGGTTTTAAAAAGTTATTTTAAACTTTCTCATACTCAGGCTGTGTTTAGCGTGTAATATAAATTAAAATAAAAATTCAAAACAAGTGTAGTAAAGTTTCAAAGAGTCTGTAGTAGAGCACTGTATCAAGTTTATTTTACTTGAAACACTGTCATTTTAGAATGTCTATCTGATTGCTGTGATTCTAAAAAAATGTAAGCATCCTTCTTTGTATGATTCTTGACATTTGATATATTGATTATTGACTTTGACAAGAAAATTAGTTTTAGCTTTCAAAAAGGACATTGTTTATTCATAATTCATAAACACTAATTTAAGTTTTTAAAAATTCTCTGTCTTAAAGCCAATGATGATGGATTTATATAATTTTCTATTTTCTTTGAATAATCTCTTTATAGCAATTTTTCCCTTAATATTTTGGATGGAATACTAGAAACTACATACTTGTTTTGCTAGTGACAGATATGTAATTAGTCATTACTTTTACCTACATAATTTGGTGTATCTCCAAAATTCTCAATTAAATAATTTTATAATTAAGTGTAAATGGAAACATCCTCGTATCATGATATATGGACCATTTCAAGATTTTGGTATCACTCTAATACTTACCATTATTAATAACAGCACTACCTGTACATTGGTGATTTTTAGTAGCCCTGCTTGTAGAAAACTACTTCTGTTTTCCAGTTTGCCTTTTGTTTGTAACTGCGTAACAACAACTCTTTGATCTGCTCAGGACCTTGGGTGTGCTGACCTTAGTCACATTTCCTCTCCCCCTCCCCACCCTTCATGCCCTCTCTTCTCTCTCACACAATTGTTTTTCATGTCCCAAGGCTAGGGTCACTTTCATGCATACTTTCCTCTCTCTGGCTTCTTTGTTCTTCTGTTACAGACGCAAGGTCAATACCTCATGCTGGTTAAACTTGAAATGGATGCCAAGTTCATGTCTACACATGAAGGGTGAGCAGGTCAATACGACTGGGAAAAAACAAACACCCCAACATGGTGACTCATCTCATTTTAGATTTTAACCACATCCTTCTCGTGGTCCTCAGAAACCTCAAGTGGCCATGTTCCATTTCTCGAGACAGCTCATCATCAAATATTATCAGATAACTTCACATGTTTTCATCTTTTCTCAAATTCCAGTGTCCTCTCTCTCATTTTTATTTCAGCTATGATCTTGCTCCTTATTGCAATAAAAAACAAAAGCAGAGAAGGCTGTCATCGTCACACTACCAGAAATAACAACTGCTTGTATCTCTTTTCATAGTCTCTGTCTTCCCTCATATTAGAATAAATTGTTCCTTTTCCTTTCAGAATCAAGCCTTCAGTTGGGTTTGTAATCTCTTCTTCCCTGTGCCTGAGATACTGTTCTATAATTATTTCTTCTCTCTTTTGTTGGCCTTCTCTACTTGATCGTACTCATATAAACAAACAAAAAAAATACAAAATATTCCTTCTTTAATAAAACACCTTTTTTCACCTTTTAACAAACCCCAGCTATTGGAATGGTCCTCAGCTCCTTTTTAGATCATAACCATCAAATACTTGGCTACGTTTATAGCCTCCACCTCTTTACCTCTGATTCTACCTTGAACACACCACCACGTCCACAAAATGACCCTTGTGAAGATTACCACTAATGACTACGCTTCCTAAATGGTGAGTTCTCAGAACTCAAAACAAGATGAGCAGAAGCTCTTCAAGAATTATTATACCTTCCTTCTAGACACACTTCTTTCAATTAATTGCCAGGATGCTACCCTCTCCAAATGTTCTTTTTAATTTGTATGATATCTACGTGTGTAAATAAAAGATATCTTCTTAAAACTTAAAAGAACTACTTACTAGATTATAAATTTAACTAAACTTCTGCACAACACTATGCAAGAATACAAAATTTAACTCTGCTCATGTATGAATATTTACAGTTTGGTAATTGATAAATTTTCCAAGATTTATTTTAACTTTTGCAGTAAATGATAATAACACATCAAATAGTTCATTTTGTTATCAACGTCATTCTTTCTTACTTATTTTTGAAAGAAAATTGCATGTTTAATAGAGAAAGTGTCATAAGAGAATTGTTTAAATCTCCAAATAAGATCTCTAGTCAAAAGTCCCTACTGAATTCAAAAGACTTAAAATTTATTTTGCTCTAATCTTTAACATGAATGAGATTTTTTTCCCTCTATAATGCAAACAAATTTGGGGAAGCAGGGATAAGAATCACATCTTTAGACTGCTCTCTACCTTTCCTTTTATTTTCTGCAAGGATTCAGGTAGCAATAATGTAATTTAAGGATATCAAAAATCAATTGTTTTAAGTGGTCTATTCAGTTGATTCTGCCAAATATTCTGGCAGATTCACTCTACTTCCTTTGTGCACAACTTTTCTTTCTCTTTTATGTGGTACTCAAAAGGCAGATGTAATTCTGTATCTATGTTTATTTTTTTCCTAGAATTGATACCACTTTGTGGATATACATCCTTCTCTCGTGTTGGATCAGGTGCATTAAAAGAATAAGAAGAACTATGAATGGGTGCTAAAAATGTGACTATGAGATTAAACAAATAAAGAGGCATTCCCCATTAAGCATACTTTCTCCTCACTTAAAAAAACAAAAACTTTTAAAAAATAACATTTTTTATTTTAAAATTTCATTTTTCTGTTTTTTTTTCACATTGAACTGTATATATATTCCATCCAGAAACCTCTAGAAAATAATAGATGCATACAAGTGGTTGACAGCAAAAGATCAATAAAACATTGAACAAAACTGTTTTTCATAAGATTTTATTTTGTTCTTTGACCAACAGAGGAATTGAGAGTGGAGGAAAGAAGCAGATGAGCTATTTGAATTAGAGAGTACTTAAATTAAAAACTAGAAGTTGAGTCCGTTAAAAAAAAAGTTGACTCTGTAGATCATATGGCTATTTGGAAAAGTAGGATCCACACAGGGAAGAGCAAGTGCAAAGGACCTGAGGTAGAATCATGCCTCCTGTGTTAGAGAAGGGGCAAGGAAGCCAAGAGGGACGCAGCCTGCTGACCTGGAGCTGTGCAGGGTGTGATCCGTGAGGCAGAGAGGGGAGGGCAGATCATTGTCCGGGCTGTGACTTTTCTCATGCTGAACGTTACTCATTGTGTCTCCTCATGGTCATAGGACATTAGAAAACGTGAATTCCCCTTGAACACAAAATACAATGAAGCTTTTCTAGACCATAATTCCTGATCACAATCCTAAAAGTTCAGAGTTAGAAACTATATTAAAAACACTTAATCGTCCATAAATAAAGAACTATTTCCTAACTACGGATCAAAGAGGAAATTAACTATTGAATTTAAATATCTAGATAATAATAAAAAAGAATAGTAAAAATAACATGCATGGGTCACAACTAAACTATATTAAGAAAACAAATGTGTAAATAATTCACTATTTACAACCAGTATGCTTTATGTTTTACTGACTTACTATTTTAAAATAAAAATCTGAAAATGAGTGGGTTAATGATCCAATTTACGAAAAATATGAAATAAAAAATAGAAGTTAATTTTAAAAATCTAAAATAGTGAACTAAAAAATAATAATCAGCAAAAAGAGCAAAGGTTTTTAAAAATTTTGTTTCTTTATAACACTGAAACATACAAAAACCTGGAAAATTTAAATAAAAAGAAAATAAAAACATGATATTCATTATTGTAAAGATTTCCCCACATTTAAAATTATGCAAGTACAATTTAGAAACGTATGTAGAACCAAAAATCGTGTAAGTTTTAAACTATAGATTTTTACGAACCGGAGGCGGTGGCGGCGGGACCCCCAGGCCTGCTCCGGGGACATGAAAGTCGGCAGCGCGTTCCTGGGCGGCGGCGGCGGCGGCAGCGGCCGGAGATGGAGCCCAGCTTCCCGCCGGGGATGCTCAAGTTCAACCACCGGCTGGCCCCGGTGGCCAGCTTCGCCCCGCCCGCGGGCACGGCCGCCGAGACTCCCCCCACCCTGGCGCCCACCTCAGACGGGACTTTCAAGAAGGAGCCGGCGGCGCCCCGCGCGGCCTTCCCGGCGCAGAGGACCCCCGGGGGCTTCCTGCAGTCGCCGGTCAGCATCAAGCAGGACAAGCCGGCCGAGCCCGAGGAGCCGCCGGGCGCCCCCCTGCACCAGGGCTCCGGGGGCCTGTTCGCCGGGGCGGACGAGCGGGCGGCGGGGACCGGGGAGGCCACGGCGTCATCCAGGACCTGAGCGTCCTGCACCCGCCGGACCCGCACTCCCGCAACGTGCTGCTGGGCGGCGGCCGGACCGAGGACCCCCGTGGCCCCGAGGAGCCAAAGCCAGACGCGAGCGTCAAGAATGTGAAGAGGCCAAAGCCAGAAGAATCTCAGGGAATCAAAGCCAAGAGGAAGCTGAGCGCATCTTCCAAACCGCCGCTGGTGGGAGACGGGGAAGGCGCCCTGCTCTCCCCTCGTCAGAAACCGCACATCTGCCATCACTGTAGCGCCGCTTTCCGGAGCTGCTACCACCTGCGGAGGCACGTCCTCATCCACACCGGGGAGCGGCCCTTCCAGCGCAGCCAGTGCAGCACGCAGCACGGGCTTCATCCACAAGTACCTGCTGCAGAGACACGAGAAGATCCAGTCCCGAGAAGACGTTCGGGCGCGCCGAGTGCAGCATGAAGTTCATCCAGAAGTACCACATGGAGAGACCCAAGAGGACGCACTGTGGAGAAAAGCCACACACGTGTGACACTTGCCAGCATTATCTCTCAAGTACCGATCGCGTCTTGAAGACAGGCGCACCATAGAGAAGCCATAGAGGAAGGGCCCGCGGCGCAGAACCCGGGGCATCCGGCCACAACAGCGTGGGGAATCTGGCTGTGTTGTCGCAGGGAAATCCCAGCTCTTCGAGGAGAAAGGCGAAGTCAAAAAGCATCGCAGTTGAAAACGAGGAACACAAGACTGGTAAAACGAGCGACTGGCAGGCTTCGAGCAGTATGACCCTGCAAAGTTACTTGGTAGAGATGCCAGCCGTGTCTTCCAGTGGAGGCATGATCGGCCCTCGTATAGATGAGCTACAGAAAAGGGTGCCCAAATTGATCTTTAAGAAAGGAAGTAGAAAGAGAACGGAGAAGAACTACCTGAACTTCGTGTCACCAGTACCAGACATGGTGGGACAGAAGTCCTTGTCTGGGAAACCAGGTGGCTCGCTTGGCCTAGAGTCAGACAACAGCGTGGAGACCGTTAGTCTCCAGAGCGCAAGTGGCAAACACGGTCAAATGAGCAGTAATTGGGAAGATGTCATGCAGTTCTCGAAGAAAAGAAGATCCTTACCAACTGCCAGCAGCAACAGTGCCTTTTCCGTGAGCGTGAGACACACGGTCTCCCAGCAGTCTTGTCATTCAGTCTGCGGGCGTTGGAGTTTTAGACAGCGAGGCCCCCTTGCCCCTTACTGACTCCTCGGGCCTGCATGTGGAAATTAAGTCTTGTCACGACAAGTCTGGAATTCCTGATGAGGTTTTACAGAGTATTTTGGATCAGTACTCCAAGTCCGAGAGCCAGAAGGGGGATCCCTTCAGCATAACGGATTTCCACACCTCGGGAGGACATTCAGAGTTGGTGCAAGAAGAAGACTTGAGCCCAGGCACCCAGATCAGTGATAAGGCCAGCATGGTGCAAGAATACTCCAAACACCTCCAGCAGGCTTTTGAAAAATTCACGAATGCAGGTTTTGCTCTTGGACACGGTTTCCAGTTTGTCAGCCTGTCGTCACCTCTCCACAAGCACACTTTATTTCCAGAAAAAGATATACACAACATCTCCTTTGGAGTGTGGTTTCGGCCAGTCTGTTACCTCAGTGTTGCCATCTTCGTTGCCAAAGCCTCCTTTGGGATGTTCTTTGGATCGCAGCCAGGTCTTTATTTATCTGCTTTGGATGCCACACATCCGCAGGTGACCCCTTCCCAGGAGCTGGATGATCTGATAGATTTCTCAGAAGAATTTAGAGACTTCTTCAGCCGTCCAGTCCTCATCTCAGAAACTGACTAGCCAGAAGGAACAGCAGAAAAAGCTTTCAGATCCCATCTCAGGAGTTAGCCGGCCAGGTAGCTCCTCAGAAAGATGTAGAGACTAGAACATCGTACCAGATTAAGAACTTGGACAAGCATTTGGTTCTCAGTTCAAGTTGGGCGTCAGGGCGCCAATGACCCCATTCACTAAGTCAAATGGAGAAGTGGACCACAGAGCAAGGACTTCAGTGTCAGATTTCTCAGGGTATGCAAATATGATGTCAGATGCTAGTGAGG
Organism: Camelus ferus; assembly: GCF_009834535.1. Taxonomy (NCBI): domain Eukaryota; kingdom Metazoa; phylum Chordata; class Mammalia; order Artiodactyla; family Camelidae; genus Camelus; species Camelus ferus. The sequence goes on along the minus strand of NC_045713.1, from coordinate 36,848,244 downwards.
CATGTAGTCGGAGGGTAAAGACGCCCCCTAGCCAGAGTTACAAGTAAGGCCCAGGAGTCACCAGGCTGGGGGGCTTCTAATGTTATTTCATTTTATTTTGAGAACGCTGCCATTGGAATGTTTCTACGTGAGCCTATTAAGAATAATGTAATGCCCTTTCAGTGCAACTTTTCATCTTTAGTTTATTTTGTTGGCGTGATTTTAGCTCTGTTTGTATTATGAGTTTTAAACAAAATCAATAGATAAAATCATTGAAAATGACAATGTTTAGCAATCAAATTTACATGTATACGCTGTCAGGGAATAGCCCAAAAGTTTTAAATGCAAAAAAAAAAAAAAAGTACAAAAAAACAAACCCAAAGCAAACAAACAAAACTTTGTTGTTAGGATTAAGGGTATTGTAATTGCTTTACTCTCAGGCAAGTGTCATAATGCATGGGAATTCTGTACGTTATCACTGTAATGGAATATCCAATTTACGGGGAGTATGATACACATTTCATTATTTAAGTCAGGGATCGAAAACATTTCAAATTACTGTCTCCATCTGGGCCGATCCAAAATTCTGAATTGTTGGCTGCCTATAGTTTGTTGCAGCTTTTCAATGTACTCTGAGCTTCCAAACCACATTCATTCCAGCCTGGAAGAACAAATATTCCTGCGTCTTTGATCAAAGCCTGAAATGATAGCTTTAATAAAAGAAGGAGGGAAAAAAAGCACCCTCTCTTCACCCCAACTGTGACAAGGCCTGTCAGGAGTTGACGGGCAGTGTTGACACCCAGGTGGTTGGTTGGTTCCAGTATTAGAACCCAAGTTGGAATTACATCATTCTTTGAAAATTTGGGTATGTGTTATTTATTATACATGGCCTAAAAACACTGTTCCCTGTCTCTGTTATTACATGTCACCCACACTTCTGGGGTTTTTATCGTGGTTATTTTTGTTCTTAACATGTCCTTTCACTCAGAGTTCTGGGCCTGCTTATTCTTTCTTCTCCCTGTCTTGACAGTTTCAACTTCAGAAGGAGTCCCATTCCAATAGGTAACTGGCTATGCATTTCAATATGCCTTCTGGCATCCAAATACTAAAACAGTAGGGTTAGCATCCTCCCTCCCCCTTTTTAAGAACAGAATCCTTACAGATGTCCATGTATAATAAAGCCGCCCTACTCAGAGCTATAGATAGTGAGTAAGAAGGTTGTAATTCCAGCTGGTGACAAAGCCAATGAGAGGGGTGAGAGCGTCTCATTTGGTGGTAACATCGGAATTTTTCTGTGAAGTTGCAGCTTGTTTAACGTACATTTTGAAAGGGTGTGTCAGTCAGTATTGCACGGGGTCGTGTAAAGTCATCAAACCTTGCTATGAACACTAATTGCCATTTGAAGCTACTGGTGGACAGTGGCTCTGCTCTAAACCACTTTTTAGCAATTGTATTTTTTTCCTGATTATATTTCTTAATGTACTTTATGCTGGTGAGTTTTTTATGTAGTTTTGGTGATGTTTCAGTCTTAGGTACTCTTCTGATGTCAGAGAAGTACCACTGGTTGTTTGCAGTCTTATTGTGTAATCGGCCTACCGCAGGCTTCCATGTATAACAAAATAATTAATACTATGCAAGTGTGAAACACTTGTTATGAAGGTAGTGTTTTAACAAAATACTAGTTAATTTCCTCCCCCACTTTCCTCCCTTAAGTCTGCTTTACCAGCTAAAGGGTCACTTACTTGTCATTGCAAGGTTCTTAGAAAATGTGTTTAATCTTCTTAAATACACGCAATACTAAAAAGTCTGTATTTTGGTAAGCGCAGTAAGTTCTGTTAGGGACAGAGCATGAGGTGTAATCAGAGGATGGAGAGGCCCTTTACCGCTGTTACCTCTGAGCTGTGTGGTCTTCCTCCGGTGTTTTGCTTTATGCAGGTTTGGAATTTCTTTAACTTTTATTGTGTGTACTGAATACTGCATATGTACTATTCTGATTGTTTGCTCTAGTTTACTACCAATAAAAGACCTCTTAAATGCACGCACACACACACACACACACACACAGAAGAGGTAGTAAACTATAAATCTAATTAAATAGCTCCAGAAAATGATAATATCTTCAATGAAGGAATATAAAGGAAAACCTAGACATTGGTTAAAAAATCAATTAACTTATTAAAATATAAATCGATTACAGAGACATGATTTCAATGCAATTTTTTGATAAAAGCATTTCAAATTTCACTTAGAAAAATGATTGTCTATGGTAACTAAGAATTCATGGTTGGATTCTGAGAATTATACAGAGTGAACTGCACCAAATCATTCCTATGTGCAGGGACAGCCATTCAGAGCCAGACTAGTCTTAGTTTTCTTGACAAATCACATAGCCATATCCTGCTGCAACACAGCATAGGGGTAGTGGCTTCCAAACACAAATGTGGGTGCTAATTGCAAGAGGAAGAAAATAAAATTGGTGGTTGATAAACGTTCTCCAATGCCCAGTTCACTATGTAAAATAAAACATTTCTATGGATTAAAAATTCTCATGCAATATGTAAAACAATAAGCAATGAATGTAGGAGAGTGTTTGAATAAACTTGTAGTGCTAGAGACTTCCTAGTGTTTCTTTGCAACCATGTCTTTTTTCTAGTTATATGTAAACGATTTTTCTACCTGCTTATTATAAATTTCACATTTAAATGTTTCAGTTATTTCATTATGCTTTTCACAAAAATAATGTAAATGACAATGAGTCTGCTACAGACTAACTTTGTTAATATTATTCATTGTGGGTATTTGATATCTGGTGAGATGTTTTGGTTACTGACAAACAATATTTAATTTCTTCTGAATTTAAAAGAATTAAAAAAAAAAAACCCAAAAAGATGGTCCCTAAAAATGGTCATAAGTATGTTATATTTTATGAATTGTAAGACACTTTTGTTTCCAAAATTTTTAACATTTTTGAAATCAGGATGAATTTTTAATCAATCATGTATCATATTTGAATTAGGAGAATTGTTTTCTTTCACTATAGCACCTGAAATGATGTGTTTTACAAATGATGAATATATATCTTTAATTTCTAGGTAAGAAGATACCACAGTGATATCTGAAATTTGGATATTTTATAAAACATCAAGACCATCAGAAGGTATGTAGAATGATACTAATTTGTAGAAATTAATATTTATATAAAAGACATTAATTTAAGGTAGATATAGAATAAGCTAGTATGGTTATAAATTGCTCTTTAAGCACTACTTTCACTGTATCCTCCCAGTTTTATATGTGGTGTTTTCAATGTCATGCAATTGTGTTTTCTTTATTTCCATTAATTCTTTCTTAACCATAAATTAAGTATGTAATACAATTTCTAAATAAATGGAAGTTTAATATACCTTTTTTGCTATTAACTTCTAATTTGTTTTTGTTGTAAAGAGACTGGGTTATCTGTGATAATTCTCTAAGATTATTTAGATTTACTATAAGGTCAATCACATAATTAGTTTTTGTGCATGTTATTCCATGTACTGTTTAGAGAACAATATTTTCAACTGTTAGATGTAGAATTGTATACTTGTACATTAGCTAAAGTTTATTGATTTTGTTATTAATTTTTCAATGTATTTTTAATTGTTATCTGCTTGACCTATAAATAGCTGAAGAAGTATATTGAAATCTCACACAAGTATGTTAGTCCTTTGAGTATTGTAATGTCCTCTATTTTTGTTTGAACTATTTTGGTTTAATTTTTAGATTCTATACTTTAAAATTATTGGAGCACTTAGACAATTTCAACTTGTTCTCAAAATATTTGTACCATGGTCTCAATGATGCTTTTTTAATCTGAAGTTAATTATTTTGAAAGTAAAACAGCTTTATCTGTATTTCTTCAGCATATATTACAATACTGAGCTAATTGTAAAAACTCAAGATATTTTTGTTGAACGAATTAAGTTTATTCATTGCTTGTATTTAAAAGACTGATTTTTAAGTGATTGTAATCTCTTAATATAAGAGAATCATCTTTCAAGACAACATAAGAATATTGCATAGCATCGAAACACTTGCCCACTGATGAAGAGTCAGGATACCTTATTTCAATCTGATTTTGGACAATGTCAGGCACTATTACTGTCAGACATGGATTTTGACTCCTTGCTTTATTATCAGCTTCTCCCCTAGCCCCTGTAACTAATCTCTTGAATGCTAACTTAGTACCTTTTAAGATACTCTGTTTATGGACCCTGGATTGACATTTTTAAGATTGCCCTCCATGAACTAATTTTGTCCTCTCAGTCCAACTCTACACCCTTGCACTATTTCTTGTCTATTCTACATATACCTGTTTTGCTGGAACTTTAAGCAACATTGACATAGCTCACTATGCCACTTTCATAATCTAGGAACACACCTACTTAGCCCCGGGGACTTATTTAATACACTCTTGAGGTTTTGACATACATTTGAGCTAAAGTCAGATTTTTCAAAATAAGCCCTAATTTTTTAGAAAGAATTACTTCTTCTTCAAGACTGCAGTGTCAGCTCCTGGCCAAGAGTCTCAAGTCTGCTCTACAGATTTTGGACTTGCCAATGACTAACCCTCAACCCCCACAATCATACAAATATATGTATTCAATCAATCTATCTATCTATCTATCTATCTATCTATCTATCTATCTATCTATCTATCTATCTTCCCCTCTGGCTCTGTTTCTCTGGAGAACCCTAACTAATACCCACTTGGAGGGATAAAAAAGAATAAAAAGACTAATAATGTGTTAGCTGGGTCTTATGGCAAAAATAGAGGAAAAAGTGGTATGTTTCCAATTCCTCTTTCTTCCTACTCCTGTCTCTGGCAGGATATAATCATGTTTCAGATATGTATGTATTTCCCTATGTTGGACCACGGCATGGCTATACCCATGTTTAGTTTATTGATAGGTTATTTCAAAGAAAGCCCCTGGGTACAGTTTGGTTTCAAAAGGTGTCATCTAAATAAGTGAAGTATTGTCTGCAGCTACCCCTCCTCAGATTAGGTCTGAGATCTGTGTGTATGCGTACGTGTGTGTGTGCGCGCGCGTGTGTGTGTGTGTTTGTGTGTCTCCTCCCCCCCTGTGCATCAGAATTGGACTATTTCTGACTGAGGCATCTCCAATAAGGCTGTAAATGGCAGACCTGTATCTTACTTTTCAGGGGCTCACTTACTTTCAGGTTGGAGACCAAAACAATTAATTATGTCCCTTAGAAGAATATCTTCCTTTTGAGAAATACTCAACAAACAATAGAACGGTAGGTCAATGACTATACCGTTTCATACTGTAACTGACTAACCAGCCTCTTTTTTTCTTAGGGAGATAATCATACCAATAATCTCAAGAAACTTTTTAAATCACAGGCTAATACTTAGCTTCTTGTACTCGTGCATCTTCCAGTAAACCAAAAATTGTCAACTTCAAGTTATAATTCTGTTTTCTTACTTTAAAGGTTGTAATAATAATACTTCTCAAATTTACTGCTATCCATAGTCATAATATTGTTTTTATAGTGCTTTAAAAGTGTCTTCCTTACGTGAGACATTATGGATTAATCTATATCAATAAAGTGAAATTATATAAACAAGCATAATAATGTAGTTGATTACACAAAATAATATTTAACTGAATAATGTTGATGAAGCATGATACAGTTGAGCTGTATTCAGCAAAGGTTAAAAGCAAATAGTCATAATAACAATAAAAAGACAAATTTTAAGACACTCCAAAAATATTTTATAAATAGGGCTTCTACATTAGTAGTAAGTTAATTATTAAAGCTATGCAAGTGCATTAATTAGGACAGAGAGTGTCAGAACATAAGTTGGTGTCAGAGAGAGTGACTGAAGACGTGTGCGTTGAGTCGCCAAAAGACAACTGGCTAAGACTCAAAGGACTAATTAAAATTTCAGCCCCATATAAAAATGGTACCACAGCAGAACATTAGTCAACCAGAGCAAGACCCTCCACAGACAAACATAAAAGTAAACAAAAAAAATAGAGTGCCCTTGGTCTCGTTGTTCTCATTTAACAAAGAACAAAATGTCCCTTAGAGAAATGTACTGACTAAACATGCCCCAACCCTTGCATAACTCAGTCCTCTTAGTGTTTTAATCTACCAGAACAAGATAAAATAAATACATACATGTGTTTGTGAATGAATATTAATGCTAATGAATATAGTGAAAATTGTAATTCTGTGTGCTTTGCCTAAGCTTTCCTCTCAAAGGTATTGTGCTTGTGGAAATAATTATTCACCAATCTGATTTGAAACGAACATGGCAGATGGTCAACACATGGTTAACATGATAGTGACAGGTTATTTAACTGAGGAAAATGCTGTATTTTCAAATGCTGTGAGACAAATATTTTTGAGAAGAGAATTTGAGAACAAAATGTGTATGTTTAATACACAGAATCATATAAAAACAGGCACAAATGATACCCGCATCTTTGCATTTTACATAGCTTTCATAGTGCACATCATTCAAATGATGAGTACAATTCTTAAAAATAAGCAATCACAAACTTTTTAAGGAAGATTTTGCAAAAGGGCTGAACTATGATATAATTTGGTACTAACAATCCACAAAGGAATTGAACATACTGACACTTAATCAAGTTTAGTAATATTAAAATTAAAAAGGTGACTGGGGGTTTGGAACTAACGAAAAAAGATATGATTAATGCATTTAGAGGTTTTGATTATAATCAATAATCATATGCTTGGTTGATTGAAGGTTATTTTCAATCAAAATGTTATGGGATGCACAAACTTGCGTGCAGATTTCTAATTTCATGTTCTCTGCTGAACAAATATGACTTCTCTAAGAGTACTACATGTTTGTTAAAACAAACTGGGCAAAGACAGAATACAGGTTTGACCTGGTTAAATAGGAGTTATACGTAACGATGATTCAGGTTTAACTTATACTGCAAAAGGAAACACATTGTCATATATCATAGAATCTACAATGTTATCTAGTTTAGGACATATTATTTTAATCATCATTAATAAAGGGAAAAAAGCTTGCAATTAGAATTATAAATTATCACTGATTTTTAATATCCATTATGACTTAATAAAGTTTAAAATGTAAAAAAGTATATATTAGAATTGACAAAATACAGTGTTTGTACCAGAAATAAATTAGTTACAAAGAACATGAGTGTCACTGGGGCACATGAGCCTCAATTATCTAACTGGGATTTTTTCTTTCCTTTTTACTTTCTCCAAGTTAACACAACTGTACTTGTGTTAATGATGCCAAAGTTCCTAAGTGTTATGGGTTGAATTATGTTGCCCCCAAAGATGGTGAAGTTCTAACTTCGCAGTACCTGTAAGTGTAAAATTTTCTTGAAATAGCATCTTTTGTAGATGATCAAGTTAAGACGAGGTGATTAAAGTAGGCGCTAATCCAATATGACCGTGTCCTTATAAAAAGGGGAAATTTGGACACTTGAAATAGATGCACACAGGGAGAACTCCACATAAAGATGAAGGCAAAGATTGTAGTGCTGCATCTACATGTCAAAGAATGAAAAAGACTGTCAGCAAACCACGAACGCTAGAAAGACATGGATAAATTCTCTCACATAGTTCTTAGTAGTAACCAGCACTGCTGAAACTTTGATTTCAGACTTCTATCCTCCAGAACTGTTAGACAATAAATTGTTTAGCCACCCAGTTTGTGGTGCTTTGCTATGACTGTGTTAGAAAATCAATACATTAGGATAACTTTAGCAAAATGTTTGTGGTGCTATTGTTTGAATAACAAAAAATAATTACAATTTATTTCTTATTATTCTTCAGTCAGGCAAGTAACTTAATCAGAACCCCAATATCGCCAGCATTTTTATATATTGCCTACTATTACTCTCCTCCTGCAAAATGATTATATATTTAAAAGTTATGAATAAAGGATCTGAGAAATTAATAAAATATTTACTACTAACTACTACTAAGCAGGCAAATAAAAAATAAAATCTAAAATCCTATGTTTCCTAATTGGCTAATATTTATCAGAGTGAAAGTTTCCAGAAATGCCTTATGCTACATACTGAAACAATTTCACTTATTTTAACATGTATATGTCTCTGTGTATGCACACGTGCCTGCATGTGTGTTTGTGTCTGTAGGCGTTTGTGTGTTGAGGAACGTGGAAAGATCTACATTTTCAGATTTCCTTTTTCCACTGTATCATTTTCTTTTGTGTTGCTTTGGTTTGGGTTTTGTTTTCCTTCATGGAGCCTATTCTCCAGATCTTCATTAATTAGCTTTTTCTTAAATCACATGTTAATTCCATTAGAGTTAGATGATTTGTGCATCTTAAAAGAACAGCTGTGCCTTACACATAGTTTTTCTCTCTTTATACACAGAAAGTATAAGGGGAAAAAGACATTTCCTCTACCCTCTTGGGTTCTACAGGGGAGGACAAATAATTTTCTTTCTACCCTTCTGAGTTTTGGGCTGAGACCACTGTAATAAAGACAGGTTTCCAAGAGAAAGACAAGCAGAAGTTTATTAACATGTACACCTCATGTAGATGGGAGATACCCAGGGAAATGAGTAATTCAAAGAGAGTAAATTTGTGGAGAAATGACAGGACAGCAGAAAGAAGGTTCAGGGCCTCCAGGGGTTGAAATAAAGGCTGTTAAGAAGTAAAGTTTGTTATGCAGATTGCTCTGGTCCCAAAACTCAGAAGGGTAGAAAGAAAATTATTTGTCCTTCCCTGTAGAGCCCAGAGGGATAGAAGAAGTCTTTTTCCCCTTATGGGAAAATGGGGTGTCTAATGGTGTGATTAACTTCTGTCCTTTTTGGTAGAAATGGGAGAAGGAATGGCTGTGAAAATGTATGTCCTGCTTTCAAGCAAATAGGGGAAGGTGGGAGCTTTTCTTGTATCCTCAGCTCAAAAGAATTCTTATGCCCAAATCATACATCTGGGGGTGGCACACTCTCTGCTACACTTCAGTTCAAAAGCTGACTCTATGAAATAAGCAACAAAGCAAATTAACAGGAGACTAGATTCACAAATTTATTGTTTTAAATACTCATACATACACATACACATACACAAGGAGTTTCACAGGAAAAAAAGAAAAGTACTCCCCCAAAAGGGGCGAGATTTGAGAGCTTATATACCACCTTAATAGGGGAAGGGAATAGGGGGATGTGGGAAATCTATGGGAGAATAAAAAGGTTTTTTTGAAAGACAAACGGACCCTTTCTAAAGCCTTTTTATTTGTTTATTTTGCTTTATTTAACTTTGCTGCAGAAGCTTTATTGTTTCCACTTGGGCCGTGGCTTGGGCGGGGCTCCAGGATGGTTAAAGCTGCCTGGTGGCTGCAGGCAGAAAGGCTCAAGCAAGAAGCCCTGACACCAGGGGAACGCAGAGGCGCCCCTCAAAGGCCCCGGAGCTCCTGAGGCTCCAGTGCAGCTCCAGGATGAGCCTTTGGAAGAGATACTCGCCCTGCCCACCCTGGGGTCAGCTGACTGAGAAATTACTCAGATGGTTGCCCACCTTGAGGATGCCCTCCACCGACTCGCCTAGGCGGCCGCGGGAGGGGGCGGGGCCGGGCACCCGCCCCGGGAAGCCGCGGGAGGGGGCGGGGCCGGGCACCCGCCCCGGGAAGCCGCGGGAGGGGGCGGGGCCGGGCACCCGC
>NC_045713.1:36804767-36838461 GCF_009834535.1 Camelus ferus | reverse complement strand
TGGGCGGCCTCCGCGCTCGGGCGGCCTCCGCGCGCGAGGTCCTCCCGCCGAGGCCGGGAGCTCAGGGCCGCTTGGCACGAAAGAGCTGGCTGTCTGGTGCCGGAGACAGAGAAGGGCTCAGAAGGCTGTCCTCGAGGTGGTGACTGGAAAGGAGGTAGGAGGCTGGAAAGAGGGGCGTCCCCGGTGAGACACTCCCCAACACAGCGGGACCCTCAGGCACTCTCAGGTGCTCATTCCCTGAGATAAATTTATCAAATTGAGGGTGAAGACATAGCACAACGTTACAATATATTTACCATTATTTCCTCACTGAAACGTAGCACGTTCTTTATAAGCGCTACTGATGATGGAACACGTCTCTTTTCATTAAATATATGTATATATAATTTCAACAAATAATATCAAAACCCGAAAATGTTGCTAGCTGCCACACAAGACAGCAAAAGGATGGCACAGTCCATAAAAAACTACTACGAAAAAATTTTAAAATCAACTGGGAAATTTTAAAATTTTTATTCAGCTCTCAGTATTTGAGGACAATTTATGAGAGTAGAAGACAGTGATTGGATGGAAAATAATTTGTACCTTGATAGAACTGACAGGTATTTAAAAATATAAACTCTTTGGGAACTTTTAGTTTGTATTATGTTGAAGCTTCTTTCTCCAAGCCACTCGATACCGAAGGATAAAGAAACAGTTCAAATGGCAGCCAGCTCGCAAGGCTTTGAAAAACTCGTGAAAAAATATTTGAAAAGACAGAAAAACTCAAGTTATCCCAGAAGTAAATATGCTAGTGGGTTCTGTTAATTATTTTTGTTTCCTCATCTGAGAAGTTTGGGAAGGGAGCATGAATTGAAATGGTTTCTAGTTTTTGGTTATAATTCAAGGGGCTTTATAATAAAAATTAAATGGGGTTAGAATTTTTAAGTATAACCGGAAAGGCTCTAAAGCAAATGTTTGTGTTACTAAAATAGAAACTTAAAATGATTACTTGTAACTACTTTTGATATTCAGAATTCAAATGATTTTTTCCTTTGTATCCTCCCATCTTTCTAACATGAAATGAATAAAGTATTTTGAGATTTTATGCATGTATGATAAATATATTCATATACAACTTTGGTATTTGATAAGTAAAATTTTAGAATGTCACCATATGTATCACATAGAAACATACAAATTTTGATTAAATGTATTTTCTTCTAGAAGTTAATGAAAGCTTTAAGATTCTCATTCCCAGGGCTGTAATAAAGCAGGAAATTTAGTCCCACAGTATTAAAAAAGGACATCAACTTGATTAATTCATTTTATAAAATGAAAGTATATGAGATTACATATCTTTTGAGTTGAATTTTTATTTCAGCTCCTATTCTGTATTTTTATTTATTAAATAGCCTTAACTCTCAGGCTCTTTGGTTTGTAATCTTGTTTAATGATCTTACAACTGTGTCTTTATTAGTTACTGTTTGAAAGTCTAAAAGGAGTGAAAAAGGAACCAATTATTCTATTTTCAATTCTAACCTATTATGTGTGTGTGTGTGTGTGTGTGTGTGTGTGTTTGTGTGTGTGTGTGTGTATAGCAAATGCCTAGTAGATTAGAATTTAAACTCATCCTAACTATTGATGAAAGTTGTGTTCCATTCCTTGTAATGTTGGCTTTGTTTGGTGTGAAAAGTACTAAGACAGCACATTCTCAAGCTGTAACATACCAGCAAGAGAGAACAACCTTTGAAATAGTTTTCAGAAGCCAGAAAGAACACCTACATAACCTTGCACCGTGTACCTGGCTTGCATATCAAGCACTGAGTGAAGATTTGATTCCTGCTGTTTCAGTTGTCCTACAGTAACAGCCCCTGCCTGTAGTAATAGCCCTTGCCACTGTTAATATAAAAAAGACTTCCAAAATGCATCTCTCTGAGCTATATAGTCTCGCAGCAGAAATAACAGATTAGATGTTCTTTCTCATGGTGGTTTTCTAAGACCAGATTATATACCTTTGTGTTTTAAATTAATGAGTTTCAGAGTACTTTGTATTTTGGGAAGTGACAATATTTTACAAGTGCCCACTATGTGGAACAAGGTGATCAAAATGAATTAAGGTGGTTGGGTGTTAGAAAAATCATGGTAGTATTTTCTCACTTTTTTCTAGTTTTATCCAGATATAATTGGTATATAACACTGTATAAATTTAAGGTGCACAGCAGAATGATTTGATATATGTATATATTGCTGGATGATTACCACAGTTCGTTTTGTACCATCCATCACCTCACATAGTTACAGATTTTTTTCTTGTGATGAGAACTTTAAGATATGCTCTCCTAGCAAATTTCAAATATACAACACAGTATTAACAGCATCCTCCAAACATTTCAACTTGTTTTAATGTGAAATATAACTCATGTGTAACCATGAGATATGTAGATAAATATGGATACAGACGTAGTTCTAGATAGAAATACAGATATAGAATCAAGGTTTCTTTTAGAATTCAGAAGCCTCTCCATATATTCTAAGAATAGCAAACGTCAGAGTAGCCCGCAGAACGAAGACAGATGTTCTCGACAAATCTGTAGAAAGTTGCTGCAATTTATAAGAATATGTAGGCAGTCCTCACAAACTTCCTTGTTTGGGCCACAAAAGTGAGCAGTTTCCTAGGTAGCCAGCTCTGCAATTCATATCTGTAACTGCCTCAGTAACCCCTTCTTCCCTCCTGAGAGACACGTTTTGTGATGCCACTTCTCACTGACAAAATTTAGAAGAGAATAAAGTGATGGTGAACTGCCCAGAGACTATCCAGGACAGACACACATACACAGAGTACTGCAAAATAGAAACTGCTGAGCAGTAAATTAAAAAGCAGTCAGCAGTGTATCACTCAGATAAAAAATAAGTAGCAGTTGCATTTCCAGCATCCATGAAGATCCTCTCATGATCCCTCGTAACTATTCTCTTTCCACCCAAGAGGTAATCATAAGGAGGAGTTATATAGTAATCATGTGCTTTTCTCAAGTCTGAAGTATGTTTATTAAATGAGTCAAGCAACTAGATTTAAATTTAGAGGGGATAATCTCAGTGTAATTTTTACCAAATGATTTTAACCTCCAAGGAAACCAGTTTCTTCATCTATACGACAAAGAACTTGGTACTGATTTCTTAGAGGAGATCTGAGAATTTAAATGAGAGAATAAGTATCAAAACAAACAGACAAACAAAAACCCCGCTATCATTTTTCCTGCTAAATAATATGTGCCTAACAAGTATATATTTTCAGGAAATACATATTTTTTTTGTCTGTGAGTCATTGTAGAGATTATCAACTCCCTGTATCAGCAGTGCACAGGAAGACATTTCTAGTTCTGGTAGGCTATGTCAAAATGTACCCATCTGATTCAGTTTACCTTTTGTCATATTTTATAAAACATTCTGTTTCTACAGGCTTACATAAAACCAGATTATATTTTACTTAAGGAATATAAATTCATATATTACCCAATACTCGATTAATAGAAGAGAAAATGTTTCTACAGCCAATAAAACAATTTGTATTTAAATGATTTAAAAATTCAATTTACAGTATAATTCTAAGCTCCCAATATTAAAATATTTACCTATTAGCATTATCGTTAAATGACCTCTGGTTGGTTTCTTTGGATGATGTGTTTAGAGCTTATATTATAGGTTCTGATTAAGCAAACAATCGTTAAGAATACTTACTTATTTTGTTTAATAACCTACCTTGGGTAGTAGCTTGAATAGAGATTAAGAACATAACTTCTAGATCCAGACTTCCTGGTTTGAATATTGGCCTGGGCAATGACTAGTTTGATGTCCCTGAGTAGTTACTTAAAATTCACGTTTCTTGATTTTATGTCATAAATTTTTTTGAAGATTAAATGAGTTAAAATATCCAAAAGTGGAACATAAGACTTTTTGTGAAAACTTCAGCTCCTGTCACGTAATTTTTTTCCGATCATTCCTACTCCTCATTTAAGAAAAATTTTATATCTTAAAATGAGCTATTACTTACAAAATATATAAACCACATGGCAAAGCTCTTTGTCAAAAGCTACCCAAGTGCATATTATGGAGTTTTCCTTGAAACTTTGATAAAGGAATTTTTTTTTAGTATATTCATATCAATTTTCTTTCTTCTTATTGAAGTATAGTCAGTTTATGATGTATCAATTTCTGGTGTACTGCATAGCAATTCAGTCATACATGAACATACACATATTCATTTTTATATTCTTTTTCATTATAAGCTACTAGTAAGCAATTTTTGATTCAATGAAGACAAGTTAAAAGCTTTGGAATTTTGTCAATTAAAACTCCTCTCTGGCCACCAGTTGTATCTTTTAATGGATTCAGATCAAATGGTGCAAGGCTGTCGACTTCTATCTTGGATAGAAAAGCTGGAAAAAAAGTGTCACGTGAATTTTAACAATAAGAACAAGTCACATAATATGCTACATCATGATTACAGGGAGCAAAAGTCATAGAACAACCAATTAGATTAGAACTGAAGGAAAGAAAACAGTTTCAAAGGAGGTACGGGATGTGAGCATTAGCCAGTCTGTGGCAATAAGAAAAAGATGAGGTCTCCAGACAAGTAGATGGAAAGAATTCAGCCATTGTTTTGAATGAATTACTAAAGGCCGCGTGTGAAATAGCATGAGGATACAGAATCCCAAAATGTTGAGGGCAGAGCGGGAGTTTGCCCACACTCAGGCTCATTTCTGTAGAACATGCTAGATCTTCACAAAGACCGGGACAAGGCGGCATGTGAGACAATGCTTTCCTTGGTGATGCGAGGCTGAATGAGTGGCAGGACCACTGTTACTCTATCTGGTACCTCCTCCACTAAAGAACAAAATGCTAAAGTATTAGTAAAGGGGAAGGCAGCAGATGTTTTTTCCCAAGAGCACAGGTAAAGACCAATTGCATCTTGAAGAAAGAAAAGAAAAAAAAAGGAAAAGAAAAGGAAAGAAAAATACCCTCTCCTCTTGGAGAAAGAGCAGGAAACCCTCCTATGCCCAGACCACTGGGGGTCTCCTGCTGTTCTAATGTGTTTATGTGGGACCAATCCAAAAATACCCATCACCTTGTGTGCACTGTTTGTGCGCAAAAGGGATCCAGAAATACTCAGCCTCTGACAAATTTCCTTTTCCAGCGTTAGGCCATTGAGGAATTGTAGAGAGAGGTTATGCCTTTTTTTCCTTCTACTGATCTCTTTATCCCATGAGGTATCCAGCAGTTGAAGAGCCTAGATGTCAGTCAGCAATATGCATTATGATCATTCCCACTGAGGTTAAAGAGACAACTAGAAATAAGATCAAATGTAAATAAGGCAAAACATTAGAATGATACCTGAGTGCTATCTGCAAGTATTCAGACATTTCCGTGCTTCTCCTATACATTCACCATGCTACTTTCCTTAAAAAGTATCATGGTCTTAAAACTAAAAAAAAAATCTGAGTTCGATTTTAGGAACATTATTACCATTATGGCCACTAGCCATATAAATGTATTAACTTTATAGCAAACTCACTAGGATATAGTGTTCAAAAATGTCAAATAACTTGAAAGACTTTGAATATAATTCTGAAGAGATTTCATGGAAAATAATCGAATAATTATTTAAAATTAAGTTTTGTGAAGTTTTAGGGGAATAAAAAGATGCCAAAATTGATTCACAGTAAACTAATAATACTAAACTTCTTTCTTTCACTATTCACCACTCCCTTGATATGTTCTCTTCTTTGCCTACAAATATTAGATCCCATGTGGGTGCACTCCCTTACGACCATCATTAATACTTCTGACTTAACACTTTAATTAATTAATTAATTAATAGTTGCTCACTAATCATATCAACTTGACAAAGTCCTAACTTTAGTTAAGCTCAGCAATCTGCTTTCAAGAAGCTATATTACCCAAAAACATCTCAAAACTACGTTACGTGGTCTCTTTAAAAACTCGTGACCGTCAGCCTTATATTGGCACTCAGCACTAATAAATTACCACTAGATTTCTATAGTGAATTCATTTTCACATTTGCCATACCCAGAATCACTTCTCAATATGATCTCACTTCTGTTTTCTGATGGTAATGTCATCTTTGTTGATAGACAGATCCGGATCATGTGGAAGATTAGTTCCTTCCCCTCTTGGGAGTTCAATGCAGAGCTCTGTGCTGGGCAGCAGAGGGCCTTGGCTGATGTCACCCCCCCACCCCCCCACCCCCCGCGAGGACCCGGCTCTCACCGCGGCCCTCACTGCGCAGAACTCGGGCCCGAGTGTGCACACTGTCTGGTGTTCTTTAGGCTACCCCGAGATATTTTTTGTTTGTTTGTTACTTAGGGAAAATAGAAGTTCTGTGGCCCAGCTTAGGCTGACCTGTAAGTGTGTAACACAGTGCAGGGCAGAGCGCCCTGTGGCCGGGCCCACCTGCAGCCCACCCGTGATCCTCGCTGCTGGGCCCTTGGCCTGTCTGGGTGTGGGGCCGCTCTGCGCCACCTGGGCTGTGGGATGACCAAAGGTGTGGGGTTGGGTGCACGCTAACATGTTTCTGCTATAAGGTTTCCTTCCAAAAACCTTAGGTAGCATCTGCTCTTTAAGGCAGTGTGTTCGAGATGCTCTTGGTTGACAACTTATTTTTTTTCTTTTTTTTAATTGAGAAAATAGAAACAGTCTGTTGGGAACTCACTTACCTTTCTTCAGTTAAACCTGCCAAGAGAAGCAGTTTAGCCGAGGGCTTAGCGGCATGCTTTCTGGAGCCCACCTGATGGGCTTTGAATCCCGCCGCCCAGCCATCAGCTGTGCAGCCTTAAGCAAAATGCTTTTCTTTTGTGTGTCTCAGTTTCCTTATCCATGTACAGTACAGAGATAACACTTTGCAGGGTTGTAATGAGGATTCAGTTAACAGACGTATACTGCTTAAAACAGTCTTACATATAATAAACCAGTATTAGTTTTTGTTAAATAAATAATGCCTATCTACAACTAAAGTGGAAGCCTGTGTGTTTCTAACCATTACAGTGAGGAATGGATGGGCTCGCCCTCTCAAAGGCCACCTCCACGGTTGGTTCTGGATCAGAGCCTACTGAGAACTTCATTCTTGCATGCCATGAATTTTTCTAACTCTGGGTCTTTCTGACTGGCATAAAATTGTTCTTATTGTCTCCCAAATTAATTACCTCTTATCCTCTCCGCCTACCTTAATTGTCCTCTTTGACAATAAGATCATAAAAATAGATTACTTGTGGCAAATTGCATTTTGCAAAATTGTCCTTAGCAATATTTCTGGATTCTCTCCAGACTGTTACTGGTCTCATCAAGGGGTAGATTCCTCCCCACCTTTCCTTGGACTCAGTGGGGTTTCGTTTCTGCATCTATACATAGAATGTTGGAGGGGTATTGTGTGACTTCTGAGCATAGATGATAAAAGATGATATGCTTTCACCTGATGCTCTCTCTTGGGATATTTACCCTGTGGTCCAGCCATCCTGTAGTGAAGAAGCCCAGGCAATACGGCATTGCCAAGTTTAGGAGATCTTGTTCAACAGCCCCAACTAGCGTTAGCCTCCAGAGAGCTTCATCCTCCAAACATGTGAACAGGGAAAGCTTCAGATAATTCCTTCCCTCAGCCTTTGAATCTTCTAGTTTGAGGTCCCACGTATTACGGAGCAGAGACAAACTATCTCTGTCATGAGCTGTTCAAAATCCTGACCCACAAAATCCATGTGCATAATAAAT
This sequence comes from Camelus ferus, assembly GCF_009834535.1. Taxonomy (NCBI): domain Eukaryota; kingdom Metazoa; phylum Chordata; class Mammalia; order Artiodactyla; family Camelidae; genus Camelus; species Camelus ferus. The sequence goes on along the minus strand of NC_045713.1, from coordinate 36,830,703 downwards.
CATTGCTTTATGGCGCTGACTTGTGAGGCAATCTGTTACACAGCCACAATAACTGGAGCATTTGATTATAATAATTAGAGTGACTCTACATCAGGGCGTGGAAATTTCCATTAGGAAATGTCAAGTTGATGGAGATACGGAAATTGTAAAAGACAAGTTAAAATAAATGAAGAAATCACCCAGAGGTTCTGAAATCCCTCTGATAGAATTTCTAGGAAAAGATTATGAAAAAAGCAATTAGAAATAAATAAAAGAAGGATTCCCTAAAGGTGAAGAAAGACTCTTCGTTTTATGCGGGATGTACAGGTTTGGCCATTATTATATCTTAAATTATTCAACCTACATGATTAGAAAATCTATTAATGGTAATTTTATTCTTTCTACTTTTAGGTTTTAAAAAGTTATTTTAAACTTTCTCATACTCAGGCTGTGTTTAGCGTGTAATATAAATTAAAATAAAAATTCAAAACAAGTGTAGTAAAGTTTCAAAGAGTCTGTAGTAGAGCACTGTATCAAGTTTATTTTACTTGAAACACTGTCATTTTAGAATGTCTATCTGATTGCTGTGATTCTAAAAAAATGTAAGCATCCTTCTTTGTATGATTCTTGACATTTGATATATTGATTATTGACTTTGACAAGAAAATTAGTTTTAGCTTTCAAAAAGGACATTGTTTATTCATAATTCATAAACACTAATTTAAGTTTTTAAAAATTCTCTGTCTTAAAGCCAATGATGATGGATTTATATAATTTTCTATTTTCTTTGAATAATCTCTTTATAGCAATTTTTCCCTTAATATTTTGGATGGAATACTAGAAACTACATACTTGTTTTGCTAGTGACAGATATGTAATTAGTCATTACTTTTACCTACATAATTTGGTGTATCTCCAAAATTCTCAATTAAATAATTTTATAATTAAGTGTAAATGGAAACATCCTCGTATCATGATATATGGACCATTTCAAGATTTTGGTATCACTCTAATACTTACCATTATTAATAACAGCACTACCTGTACATTGGTGATTTTTAGTAGCCCTGCTTGTAGAAAACTACTTCTGTTTTCCAGTTTGCCTTTTGTTTGTAACTGCGTAACAACAACTCTTTGATCTGCTCAGGACCTTGGGTGTGCTGACCTTAGTCACATTTCCTCTCCCCCTCCCCACCCTTCATGCCCTCTCTTCTCTCTCACACAATTGTTTTCATGTCCCAAGGCTAGGGTCACTTTCATGCATACTTTCCTCTCTCTGGCTTCTTTGTTCTTCTGTTACAGACGCAAGGTCAATACCTCATGCTGGTTAAACTTGAAATGGATGCCAAGTTCATGTCTACACATGAAGGGTGAGCAGGTCAATACGACTGGGAAAAAACAAACACCCCAACATGGTGACTCATCTCATTTTAGATTTTAACCACATCCTTCTCGTGGTCCTCAGAAACCTCAAGTGGCCATGTTCCATTTCTCGAGACAGCTCATCATCAAATATTATCAGATAACTTCACATGTTTTCATCTTTTCTCAAATTCCAGTGTCCTCTCTCTCATTTTTATTTCAGCTATGATCTTGCTCCTTATTGCAATAAAAAACAAAAGCAGAGAAGGCTGTCATCGTCACACTACCAGAAATAACAACTGCTTGTATCTCTTTTCATAGTCTCTGTCTTCCCTCATATTAGAATAAATTGTTCCTTTTCCTTTCAGAATCAAGCCTTCAGTTGGGTTTGTAATCTCTTCTTCCCTGTGCCTGAGATACTGTTCTATAATTATTTCTTCTCTCTTTTGTTGGCCTTCTCTACTTGATCGTACTCATATAAACAAACAAAAAAAATACAAAATATTCCTTCTTTAATAAAACACCTTTTTTCACCTTTTAACAAACCCCAGCTATTGGAATGGTCCTCAGCTCCTTTTTAGATCATAACCATCAAATACTTGGCTACGTTTATAGCCTCCACCTCTTTACCTCTGATTCTACCTTGAACACACCACCACGTCCACAAAATGACCCTTGTGAAGATTACCACTAATGACTACGCTTCCTAAATGGTGAGTTCTCAGAACTCAAAACAAGATGAGCAGAAGCTCTTCAAGAATTATTATACCTTCCTTCTAGACACACTTCTTTCAATTAATTGCCAGGATGCTACCCTCTCCAAATGTTCTTTTTAATTTGTATGATATCTACGTGTGTAAATAAAAGATATCTTCTTAAAACTTAAAAGAACTACTTACTAGATTATAAATTTAACTAAACTTCTGCACAACACTATGCAAGAATACAAAATTTAACTCTGCTCATGTATGAATATTTACAGTTTGGTAATTGATAAATTTTCCAAGATTTATTTTAACTTTTGCAGTAAATGATAATAACACATCAAATAGTTCATTTTGTTATCAACGTCATTCTTTCTTACTTATTTTTGAAAGAAAATTGCATGTTTAATAGAGAAAGTGTCATAAGAGAATTGTTTAAATCTCCAAATAAGATCTCTAGTCAAAAGTCCCTACTGAATTCAAAAGACTTAAAATTTATTTTGCTCTAATCTTTAACATGAATGAGATTTTTTTCCCTCTATAATGCAAACAAATTTGGGGAAGCAGGGATAAGAATCACATCTTTAGACTGCTCTCTACCTTTCCTTTTATTTTCTGCAAGGATTCAGGTAGCAATAATGTAATTTAAGGATATCAAAAATCAATTGTTTTAAGTGGTCTATTCAGTTGATTCTGCCAAATATTCTGGCAGATTCACTCTACTTCCTTTGTGCACAACTTTTCTTTCTCTTTTATGTGGTACTCAAAAGGCAGATGTAATTCTGTATCTATGTTTATTTTTTTCCTAGAATTGATACCACTTTGTGGATATACATCCTTCTCTCGTGTTGGATCAGGTGCATTAAAAGAATAAGAAGAACTATGAATGGGTGCTAAAAATGTGACTATGAGATTAAACAAATAAAGAGGCATTCCCCATTAAGCATACTTTCTCCTCACTTAAAAAAACAAAAACTTTTAAAAAATAACATTTTTTATTTTAAAATTTCATTTTTCTGTTTTTTTTTCACATTGAACTGTATATATATTCCATCCAGAAACCTCTAGAAAATAATAGATGCATACAAGTGGTTGACAGCAAAAGATCAATAAAACATTGAACAAAACTGTTTTTCATAAGATTTTATTTTGTTCTTTGACCAACAGAGGAATTGAGAGTGGAGGAAAGAAGCAGATGAGCTATTTGAATTAGAGAGTACTTAAATTAAAAACTAGAAGTTGAGTCCGTTAAAAAAAAAAGTTGACTCTGTAGATCATATGGCTATTTGGAAAAGTAGGATCCACACAGGGAAGAGCAAGTGCAAAGGACCTGAGGTAGAATCATGCCTCCTGTGTTAGAGAAGGGGCAAGGAAGCCAAGAGGGACGCAGCCTGCTGACCTGGAGCTGTGCAGGGTGTGATCCGTGAGGCAGAGAGGGGAGGGCAGATCATTGTCCGGGCTGTGACTTTTCTCATGCTGAACGTTACTCATTGTGTCTCCTCATGGTCATAGGACATTAGAAAACGTGAATTCCCCTTGAACACAAAATACAATGAAGCTTTTCTAGACCATAATTCCTGATCACAATCCTAAAAGTTCAGAGTTAGAAACTATATTAAAAACACTTAATCGTCCATAAATAAAGAACTATTTCCTAACTACGGATCAAAGAGGAAATTAACTATTGAATTTAAATATCTAGATAATAATAAAAAAGAATAGTAAAAATAACATGCATGGGTCACAACTAAACTATATTAAGAAAACAAATGTGTAAATAATTCACTATTTACAACCAGTATGCTTTATGTTTTACTGACTTACTATTTTAAAATAAAAATCTGAAAATGAGTGGGTTAATGATCCAATTTACGAAAAATATGAAATAAAAAATAGAAGTTAATTTTAAAAATCTAAAATAGTGAACTAAAAAATAATAATCAGCAAAAAGAGCAAAGGTTTTTAAAAATTTTGTTTCTTTATAACACTGAAACATACAAAAACCTGGAAAATTTAAATAAAAAGAAAATAAAAACATGATATTCATTATTGTAAAGATTTCCCCACATTTAAAATTATGCAAGTACAATTTAGAAACGTATGTAGAACCAAAAATCGTGTAAGTTTTAAACTATAGATTTTTACGAACCGGAGGCGGTGGCGGCGGGACCCCCAGGCCTGCTCCGGGGACATGAAAGTCGGCAGCGCGTTCCTGGGCGGCGGCGGCGGCGGCAGCGGCCGGAGATGGAGCCCAGCTTCCCGCCGGGGATGCTCAAGTTCAACCACCGGCTGGCCCCGGTGGCCAGCTTCGCCCCGCCCGCGGGCACGGCCGCCGAGACTCCCCCCACCCTGGCGCCCACCTCAGACGGGACTTTCAAGAAGGAGCCGGCGGCGCCCCGCGCGGCCTTCCCGGCGCAGAGGACCCCCGGGGGCTTCCTGCAGTCGCCGGTCAGCATCAAGCAGGACAAGCCGGCCGAGCCCGAGGAGCCGCCGGGCGCCCCCCTGCACCAGGGCTCCGGGGGCCTGTTCGCCGGGGCGGACGAGCGGGCGGCGGGGACCGGGGAGGCCACGGCGTCATCCAGGACCTGAGCGTCCTGCACCCGCCGGACCCGCACTCCCGCAACGTGCTGCTGGGCGGCGGCCGGACCGAGGACCCCCGTGGCCCCGAGGAGCCAAAGCCAGACGCGAGCGTCAAGAATGTGAAGAGGCCAAAGCCAGAAGAATCTCAGGGAATCAAAGCCAAGAGGAAGCTGAGCGCATCTTCCAAACCGCCGCTGGTGGGAGACGGGGAAGGCGCCCTGCTCTCCCCTCGTCAGAAACCGCACATCTGCCATCACTGTAGCGCCGCTTTCCGGAGCTGCTACCACCTGCGGAGGCACGTCCTCATCCACACCGGGGAGCGGCCCTTCCAGCGCAGCCAGTGCAGCACGCAGCACGGGCTTCATCCACAAGTACCTGCTGCAGAGACACGAGAAGATCCAGTCCCGAGAAGACGTTCGGGCGCGCCGAGTGCAGCATGAAGTTCATCCAGAAGTACCACATGGAGAGACCCAAGAGGACGCACTGTGGAGAAAAGCCACACACGTGTGACACTTGCCAGCATTATCTCTCAAGTACCGATCGCGTCTTGAAGACAGGCGCACCATAGAGAAGCCATAGAGGAAGGGCCCGCGGCGCAGAACCCGGGGCATCCGGCCACAACAGCGTGGGGAATCTGGCTGTGTTGTCGCAGGGAAATCCCAGCTCTTCGAGGAGAAAGGCGAAGTCAAAAAGCATCGCAGTTGAAAACGAGGAACACAAGACTGGTAAAACGAGCGACTGGCAGGCTTCGAGCAGTATGACCCTGCAAAGTTACTTGGTAGAGATGCCAGCCGTGTCTTCCAGTGGAGGCATGATCGGCCCTCGTATAGATGAGCTACAGAAAAGGGTGCCCAAATTGATCTTTAAGAAAGGAAGTAGAAAGAGAACGGAGAAGAACTACCTGAACTTCGTGTCACCAGTACCAGACATGGTGGGACAGAAGTCCTTGTCTGGGAAACCAGGTGGCTCGCTTGGCCTAGAGTCAGACAACAGCGTGGAGACCGTTAGTCTCCAGAGCGCAAGTGGCAAACACGGTCAAATGAGCAGTAATTGGGAAGATGTCATGCAGTTCTCGAAGAAAAGAAGATCCTTACCAACTGCCAGCAGCAACAGTGCCTTTTCCGTGAGCGTGAGACACACGGTCTCCCAGCAGTCTTGTCATTCAGTCTGCGGGCGTTGGAGTTTTAGACAGCGAGGCCCCCTTGCCCCTTACTGACTCCTCGGGCCTGCATGTGGAAATTAAGTCTTGTCACGACAAGTCTGGAATTCCTGATGAGGTTTTACAGAGTATTTTGGATCAGTACTCCAAGTCCGAGAGCCAGAAGGGGGATCCCTTCAGCATAACGGATTTCCACACCTCGGGAGGACATTCAGAGTTGGTGCAAGAAGAAGACTTGAGCCCAGGCACCCAGATCAGTGATAAGGCCAGCATGGTGCAAGAATACTCCAAACACCTCCAGCAGGCTTTTGAAAAATTCACGAATGCAGGTTTTGCTCTTGGACACGGTTTCCAGTTTGTCAGCCTGTCGTCACCTCTCCACAAGCACACTTTATTTCCAGAAAAAGATATACACAACATCTCCTTTGGAGTGTGGTTTCGGCCAGTCTGTTACCTCAGTGTTGCCATCTTCGTTGCCAAAGCCTCCTTTTGGGATGTTCTTTGGATCGCAGCCAGGTCTTTATTTATCTGCTTTGGATGCCACACATCCGCAGGTGACCCCTTCCCAGGAGCTGGATGATCTGATAGATTTCTCAGAAGAATTTAGAGACTTCTTCAGCCGTCCAGTCCTCATCTCAGAAACTGACTAGCCAGAAGGAACAGCAGAAAAAGCTTTCAGATCCCATCTCAGGAGTTAGCCGGCCAGGTAGCTCCTCAGAAAGATGTAGAGACTAGAACATCGTACCAGATTAAGAACTTGGACAAGCATTTGGTTCTCAGTTCAAGTTGGGCGTCAGGGCGCCAATGACCCCATTCACTAAGTCAAATGGAGAAGTGGACCACAGAGCAAGGACTTCAGTGTCAGATTTCTCAGGGTATGCAAATATGATGTCAGATGCTAGTGAGGCATGTAGTCGGAGGGTAAAGACGCCCCCTAGCCAGAGTTACAAGTAAGGCCCAGGAGTCACCAGGCTGGGGGGCTTCTAATGTTATTTCATTTTATTTTGAGAACGCTGCCATTGGAATGTTTCTACGTGAGCCTATTAAGAATAATGTAATGCCCTTTCAGTGCAACTTTTCATCTTTAGTTTATTTTGTTGGCGTGATTTTAGCTCTGTTTGTATTATGAGTTTTAAACAAAATCAATAGATAAAATCATTGAAAATGACAATGTTTAGCAATCAAATTTACATGTATACGCTGTCAGGGAATAGCCCAAAAGTTTTAAATGCAAAAAAAAAAAAAAAAGTACAAAAAAACAAACCCAAAGCAAACAAACAAAACTTTGTTGTTAGGATTAAGGGTATTGTAATTGCTTTACTCTCAGGCAAGTGTCATAATGCATGGGAATTCTGTACGTTATCACTGTAATGGAATATCCAATTTACGGGGAGTATGATACACATTTCATTATTTAAGTCAGGGATCGAAAACATTTCAAATTACTGTCTCCATCTGGGCCGATCCAAAATTCTGAATTGTTGGCTGCCTATAGTTTGTTGCAGCTTTTCAATGTACTCTGAGCTTCCAAACCACATTCATTCCAGCCTGGAAGAACAAATATTCCTGCGTCTTTGATCAAAGCCTGAAATGATAGCTTTAATAAAAGAAGGAGGGAAAAAAAGCACCCTCTCTTCACCCCAACTGTGACAAGGCCTGTCAGGAGTTGACGGGCAGTGTTGACACCCAGGTGGTTGGTTGGTTCCAGTATTAGAACCCAAGTTGGAATTACATCATTCTTTGAAAATTTGGGTATGTGTTATTTATTATACATGGCCTAAAAACACTGTTCCCTGTCTCTGTTATTACATGTCACCCACACTTCTGGGGTTTTTATCGTGGTTATTTTTGTTCTTAACATGTCCTTTCACTCAGAGTTCTGGGCCTGCTTATTCTTTCTTCTCCCTGTCTTGACAGTTTCAACTTCAGAAGGAGTCCCATTCCAATAGGTAACTGGCTATGCATTTCAATATGCCTTCTGGCATCCAAATACTAAAACAGTAGGGTTAGCATCCTCCCTCCCCCTTTTTAAGAACAGAATCCTTACAGATGTCCATGTATAATAAAGCCGCCCTACTCAGAGCTATAGATAGTGAGTAAGAAGGTTGTAATTCCAGCTGGTGACAAAGCCAATGAGAGGGGTGAGAGCGTCTCATTTGGTGGTAACATCGGAATTTTTCTGTGAAGTTGCAGCTTGTTTAACGTACATTTTGAAAGGGTGTGTCAGTCAGTATTGCACGGGGTCGTGTAAAGTCATCAAACCTTGCTATGAACACTAATTGCCATTTGAAGCTACTGGTGGACAGTGGCTCTGCTCTAAACCACTTTTTAGCAATTGTATTTTTTTCCTGATTATATTTCTTAATGTACTTTATGCTGGTGAGTTTTTTATGTAGTTTTGGTGATGTTTCAGTCTTAGGTACTCTTCTGATGTCAGAGAAGTACCACTGGTTGTTTGCAGTCTTATTGTGTAATCGGCCTACCGCAGGCTTCCATGTATAACAAAATAATTAATACTATGCAAGTGTGAAACACTTGTTATGAAGGTAGTGTTTTAACAAAATACTAGTTAATTTCCTCCCCCACTTTCCTCCCTTAAGTCTGCTTTACCAGCTAAAGGGTCACTTACTTGTCATTGCAAGGTTCTTAGAAAATGTGTTTAATCTTCTTAAATACACGCAATACTAAAAAGTCTGTATTTTGGTAAGCGCAGTAAGTTCTGTTAGGGACAGAGCATGAGGTGTAATCAGAGGATGGAGAGGCCCTTTACCGCTGTTACCTCTGAGCTGTGTGGTCTTCCTCCGGTGTTTTGCTTTATGCAGGTTTGGAATTTCTTTAACTTTTATTGTGTGTACTGAATACTGCATATGTACTATTCTGATTGTTTGCTCTAGTTTACTACCAATAAAAGACCTCTTAAATGCACGCACACACACACACACACACACACAGAAGAGGTAGTAAACTATAAATCTAATTAAATAGCTCCAGAAAATGATAATATCTTCAATGAAGGAATATAAAGGAAAACCTAGACATTGGTTAAAAAATCAATTAACTTATTAAAATATAAATCGATTACAGAGACATGATTTCAATGCAATTTTTTGATAAAAGCATTTCAAATTTCACTTAGAAAAATGATTGTCTATGGTAACTAAGAATTCATGGTTGGATTCTGAGAATTATACAGAGTGAACTGCACCAAATCATTCCTATGTGCAGGGACAGCCATTCAGAGCCAGACTAGTCTTAGTTTTCTTGACAAATCACATAGCCATATCCTGCTGCAACACAGCATAGGGGTAGTGGCTTCCAAACACAAATGTGGGTGCTAATTGCAAGAGGAAGAAAATAAAATTGGTGGTTGATAAACGTTCTCCAATGCCCAGTTCACTATGTAAAATAAAACATTTCTATGGATTAAAAATTCTCATGCAATATGTAAAACAATAAGCAATGAATGTAGGAGAGTGTTTGAATAAACTTGTAGTGCTAGAGACTTCCTAGTGTTTCTTTGCAACCATGTCTTTTTTCTAGTTATATGTAAACGATTTTTCTACCTGCTTATTATAAATTTCACATTTAAATGTTTCAGTTATTTCATTATGCTTTTCACAAAAATAATGTAAATGACAATGAGTCTGCTACAGACTAACTTTGTTAATATTATTCATTGTGGGTATTTGATATCTGGTGAGATGTTTTGGTTACTGACAAACAATATTTAATTTCTTCTGAATTTAAAAGAATTAAAAAAAAAAAACCCAAAAAGATGGTCCCTAAAAATGGTCATAAGTATGTTATATTTTATGAATTGTAAGACACTTTTGTTTCCAAAATTTTTAACATTTTTGAAATCAGGATGAATTTTTAATCAATCATGTATCATATTTGAATTAGGAGAATTGTTTTCTTTCACTATAGCACCTGAAATGATGTGTTTTACAAATGATGAATATATATCTTTAATTTCTAGGTAAGAAGATACCACAGTGATATCTGAAATTTGGATATTTTATAAAACATCAAGACCATCAGAAGGTATGTAGAATGATACTAATTTGTAGAAATTAATATTTATATAAAAGACATTAATTTAAGGTAGATATAGAATAAGCTAGTATGGTTATAAATTGCTCTTTAAGCACTACTTTCACTGTATCCTCCCAGTTTTATATGTGGTGTTTTCAATGTCATGCAATTGTGTTTTCTTTATTTCCATTAATTCTTTCTTAACCATAAATTAAGTATGTAATACAATTTCTAAATAAATGGAAGTTTTAATATACCTTTTTTGCTATTAACTTCTAATTTGTTTTTGTTGTAAAGAGACTGGGTTATCTGTGATAATTCTCTAAGATTATTTAGATTTACTATAAGGTCAATCACATAATTAGTTTTTGTGCATGTTATTCCATGTACTGTTTAGAGAACAATATTTTCAACTGTTAGATGTAGAATTGTATACTTGTACATTAGCTAAAGTTTATTGATTTTGTTATTAATTTTTCAATGTATTTTTAATTGTTATCTGCTTGACCTATAAATAGCTGAAGAAGTATATTGAAATCTCACACAAGTATGTTAGTCCTTTGAGTATTGTAATGTCCTCTATTTTTGTTTGAACTATTTTGGTTTAATTTTTAGATTCTATACTTTAAAATTATTGGAGCACTTAGACAATTTCAACTTGTTCTCAAAATATTTGTACCATGGTCTCAATGATGCTTTTTTAATCTGAAGTTAATTATTTTGAAAGTAAAACAGCTTTATCTGTATTTCTTCAGCATATATTACAATACTGAGCTAATTGTAAAAACTCAAGATATTTTTGTTGAACGAATTAAGTTTATTCATTGCTTGTATTTAAAAGACTGATTTTTAAGTGATTGTAATCTCTTAATATAAGAGAATCATCTTTCAAGACAACATAAGAATATTGCATAGCATCGAAACACTTGCCCACTGATGAAGAGTCAGGATACCTTATTTCAATCTGATTTTGGACAATGTCAGGCACTATTACTGTCAGACATGGATTTTGACTCCTTGCTTTATTATCAGCTTCTCCCCTAGCCCCTGTAACTAATCTCTTGAATGCTAACTTAGTACCTTTTAAGATACTCTGTTTATGGACCCTGGATTGACATTTTTAAGATTGCCCTCCATGAACTAATTTTGTCCTCTCAGTCCAACTCTACACCCTTGCACTATTTCTTGTCTATTCTACATATACCTGTTTTGCTGGAACTTTAAGCAACATTGACATAGCTCACTATGCCACTTTCATAATCTAGGAACACACCTACTTAGCCCCGGGGACTTATTTAATACACTCTTGAGGTTTTGACATACATTTGAGCTAAAGTCAGATTTTTCAAAATAAGCCCTAATTTTTTAGAAAGAATTACTTCTTCTTCAAGACTGCAGTGTCAGCTCCTGGCCAAGAGTCTCAAGTCTGCTCTACAGATTTTGGACTTGCCAATGACTAACCCTCAACCCCCACAATCATACAAATATATGTATTCAATCAATCTATCTATCTATCTATCTATCTATCTATCTATCTATCTATCTATCTATCTATCTTCCCCTCTGGCTCTGTTTCTCTGGAGAACCCTAACTAATACCCACTTGGAGGGATAAAAAAGAATAAAAAGACTAATAATGTGTTAGCTGGGTCTTATGGCAAAAATAGAGGAAAAAGTGGTATGTTTCCAATTCCTCTTTCTTCCTACTCCTGTCTCTGGCAGGATATAATCATGTTTCAGATATGTATGTATTTCCCTATGTTGGACCACGGCATGGCTATACCCATGTTTAGTTTATTGATAGGTTATTTCAAAGAAAGCCCCTGGGTACAGTTTGGTTTCAAAAGGTGTCATCTAAATAAGTGAAGTATTGTCTGCAGCTACCCCTCCTCAGATTAGGTCTGAGATCTGTGTGTATGCGTACGTGTGTGTGTGCGCGCGCGTGTGTGTGTGTGTTTGTGTGTCTCCTCCCCCCCTGTGCATCAGAATTGGACTATTTCTGACTGAGGCATCTCCAATAAGGCTGTAAATGGCAGACCTGTATCTTACTTTTCAGGGGCTCACTTACTTTCAGGTTGGAGACCAAAACAATTAATTATGTCCCTTAGAAGAATATCTTCCTTTTGAGAAATACTCAACAAACAATAGAACGGTAGGTCAATGACTATACCGTTTCATACTGTAACTGACTAACCAGCCTCTTTTTTTCTTAGGGAGATAATCATACCAATAATCTCAAGAAACTTTTTAAATCACAGGCTAATACTTAGCTTCTTGTACTCGTGCATCTTCCAGTAAACCAAAAATTGTCAACTTCAAGTTATAATTCTGTTTTCTTACTTTAAAGGTTGTAATAATAATACTTCTCAAATTTACTGCTATCCATAGTCATAATATTGTTTTTATAGTGCTTTAAAAGTGTCTTCCTTACGTGAGACATTATGGATTAATCTATATCAATAAAGTGAAATTATATAAACAAGCATAATAATATAGTTGATTACACAAAATAATATTTAACTGAATAATGTTGATGAAGCATGATACAGTTGAGCTGTATTCAGCAAAGGTTAAAAGCAAATAGTCATAATAACAATAAAAAGACAAATTTTAAGACACTCCAAAAATATTTTATAAATAGGGCTTCTACATTAGTAGTAAGTTAATTATTTAAAGCTATGCAAGTGCATTAATTAGGACAGAGAGTGTCAGAACATAAGTTGGTGTCAGAGAGAGTGACTGAAGACGTGTGCGTTGAGTCGCCAAAAGACAACTGGCTAAGACTCAAAGGACTAATTAAAATTTCAGCCCCATATAAAAATGGTACCACAGCAGAACATTAGTCAACCAGAGCAAGACCCTCCACAGACAAACATAAAAGTAAACAAAAAAAATAGAGTGCCCTTGGTCTCGTTGTTCTCATTTAACAAAGAACAAAATGTCCCTTAGAGAAATGTACTGACTAAACATGCCCCAACCCTTGCATAACTCAGTCCTCTTAGTGTTTTAATCTACCAGAACAAGATAAAATAAATACATACATGTGTTTGTGAATGAATATTAATGCTAATGAATATAGTGAAAATTGTAATTCTGTGTGCTTTGCCTAAGCTTTCCTCTCAAAGGTATTGTGCTTGTGGAAATAATTATTCACCAATCTGATTTGAAACGAACATGGCAGATGGTCAACACATGGTTAACATGATAGTGACAGGTTATTTAACTGAGGAAAATGCTGTATTTTCAAATGCTGTGAGACAAATATTTTTGAGAAGAGAATTTGAGAACAAAATGTGTATGTTTAATACACAGAATCATATAAAAACAGGCACAAATGATACCCGCATCTTTGCATTTTACATAGCTTTCATAGTGCACATCATTCAAATGATGAGTACAATTCTTAAAAATAAGCAATCACAAACTTTTTAAGGAAGATTTTGCAAAAGGGCTGAACTATGATATAATTTGGTACTAACAATCCACAAAGGAATTGAACATACTGACACTTAATCAAGTTTAGTAATATTAAAATTAAAAAGGTGACTGGGGGTTTGGAACTAAACGAAAAAAGATATGATTAATGCATTTAGAGGTTTTGATTATAATCAATAATCATATGCTTGGTTGATTGAAGGTTATTTTCAATCAAAATGTTATGGGATGCACAAACTTGCGTGCAGATTTCTAATTTCATGTTCTCTGCTGAACAAATATGACTTCTCTAAGAGTACTACATGTTGTTAAAACAAACTGGGCAAAGACAGAATACAGGTTTGACCTGGTTAAATAGGAGTTATACGTAACGATGATTCAGGTTTAACTTATACTGCAAAAGGAAACACATTGTCATATATCATAGAATCTACAATGTTATCTAGTTTAGGACATATTATTTTAATCATCATTAATAAAGGGAAAAAAGCTTGCAATTAGAATTATAAATTATCACTGATTTTTAATATCCATTATGACTTAATAAAGTTTAAAATGTAAAAAAGTATATATTAGAATTGACAAAATACAGTGTTTGTACCAGAAATAAATTAGTTACAAAGAAACATGAGTGTCACTGGGGCACATGAGCCTCAATTATCTAACTGGGATTTTTTCTTTCCTTTTTTACTTTCTCCAAGTTAACACAACTGTACTTGTGTTAATGATGCCAAAGTTCCTAAGTGTTATGGGTTGAATTATGTTGCCCCCAAAGATGGTGAAGTTCTAACTTCGCAGTACCTGTAAGTGTAAAATTTTCTTGAAATAGCATCTTTGTAGATGATCAAGTTAAGACGAGGTGATTAAAGTAGGCGCTAATCCAATATGACCGTGTCCTTATAAAAAGGGGAAATTTGGACACTTGAAATAGATGCACACAGGGAGAACTCCACATAAAGATGAAGGCAAAGATTGTAGTGCTGCATCTACATGTCAAAGAATGAAAAAGACTGTCAGCAAACCACGAACGCTAGAAAGACATGGATAAATTCTCTCACATAGTTCTTAGTAGTAACCAGCACTGCTGAAACTTTGATTTCAGACTTCTATCCTCCAGAACTGTTAGACAATAAATTGTTTAGCCACCCAGTTTGTGGTGCTTTGCTATGACTGTGTTAGAAAATCAATACATTAGGATAACTTTAGCAAAATGTTTGTGGTGCTATTGTTTGAATAACAAAAAATAATTACAATTTATTTCTTATTATTCTTCAGTCAGGCAAGTAACTTAATCAGAACCCCAATATCGCCAGCATTTTTATATATTGCCTACTATTACTCTCCTCCTGCAAAATGATTATATATTTTAAAAGTTATGAATAAAGGATCTGAGAAATTAATAAAATATTTACTACTACTACTACTAAGCAGGCAAATAAAAAATAAAAATCTAAAATCCTATGTTTCCTAATTGGCTAATATTTATCAGAGTGAAAGTTTCCAGAAATGCCTTATGCTACATACTGAAACAATTTTACTTATTTTAACATGTATATGTCTCTGTGTATGCACACGTGCCTGCATGTGTGTTTGTGTCTGTAGGCGTTTGTGTGTTGAGGAACGTGGAAAGATCTACATTTTCAGATTTCCTTTTTCCACTGTATCATTTTCTTTTGTGTTGCTTTGGTTTGGGTTTTGTTTTCCTTCATGGAGCCTATTCTCCAGATCTTCATTAATTAGCTTTTTCTTAAATCACATGTTAATTCCATTAGAGTTAGATGATTTGTGCATCTTAAAAGAACAGCTGTGCCTTACACATAGTTTTTCTCTCTTTATACACAGAAAGTATAAGGGGAAAAAGACTTTTCCTCTACCCTCTTGGGTTCTACAGGGGAGGACAAATAATTTTCTTTCTACCCTTCTGAGTTTTGGGCTGAGACCACTGTAATAAAGACAGGTTTCCAAGAGAAAGACAAGCAGAAGTTTATTAACATGTACACCTCATGTATATGGGAGATACCCAAGGGAAAATGAGTAATTCAAAGAGAGTAAATTTGTGGAGAAATGACAGGACAGCAGAAAGAAGGTTCAGGCCTCCAGGGGTTGAAATAAAGGCTGTTAAGTAAAGTTTGTTATGCAGATTGCTCTGGTCCCAAAACTCAGAAGGGTAGAAAGAAAATTATTTGTCCTTCCCTGTAGAGCCCAGAGGGATAGAAGAAGTCTTTTTCCCCTTATGGGAAAATGGGGTGTCTAATGGTGTGATTAACTTCTGTCCTTTTTGGTAGAAATGGGAGAAGGAATGGCTGTGAAAATGTATGTCCTGCTTTCAAGCAAATAGGGGAAGGTGGGAGCTTTTCTTGTATCCTCAGCTCAAAAGAATTCTTATGCCCAAATCATACATCTGGGGGTGGCACACTCTCTGCTACACTTCAGTTCAAAAGCTGACTCTATGAAATAAGCAACAAAGCAAATTAACAGGAGACTAGATTCACAAATTTATTGTTTTAAATACTCATACATACACATACACATACACAAGGAGTTTCACAGGAAAAAAAGAAAAGTACTCCCCCAAAAGGGGCGAGATTTGAGAGCTTATATACCACCTTAATAGGGGAAGGGAATAGGGGGATGTGGGAAATCTATGGGAGAATAAAAAGGTTTTTTTGAAAGACAAACGGACCCTTTCTAAAGCCTTTTTATTTGTTTATTTTGCTTTATTTAACTTTGCTGCAGAAGCTTTATTGTTTCCACTTGGGCCGTGGCTTGGGCGGGGCTCCAGGATGGTTAAAGCTGCCTGGTGGCTGCAGGCAGAAAGGCTCAAGCAAGAAGCCCTGACACCAGGGGAACGCAGAGGCGCCCCTCAAAGGCCCCGGAGCTCCTGAGGCTCCAGTGCAGCTCCAGGATGAGCCTTTGGAAGAGATACTCGCCCTGCCCACCCTGGGGTCAGCTGACTGAGAAATTACTCAGATGGTTGCCCACCTTGAGGATGCCCTCCACCGACTCGCCTAGGCGGCCGCGGGAGGGGGCGGGGCCGGGCACCCGCCCCGGGAAGCCGCGGGAGGGGGCGGGGCCGGGCACCCGCCCCGGGAAGCCGCGGGAGGGGGCGGGGCCGGGCACCCGCCCCGGGAAGCCGCGGGAGGGGGCGGGGCCGGGCACCCGCCCCGGGAAGCCGCGGGAGGGGGCGGGGCCGGGCACCCGCCCCGGGAAGCCGCGGGAGGGGGCGGGGCCGGGCACCCGCCCCGGGAAGCCGCGGGAGGGGGCGGGGCCGGGCACCCGCCCCGGGAAGCCGCGGGAGGGGCGGGGCCGGGCACCCGCCCCGGGAAGCCGCGGGAGGGGCGGGGCCGGGCACCCGCCCCGGGAAGCCGCGGGAGGGGGCGGGGCCGGGCGGCTCACGCATGGCTGTTGGGGAGGAGGAGGGGGCGGGGCCGGGGCCGGGCGGCTCCCTTAGAGCCGCTGTGTGGGGGCGGGGCCGGGCGGCTCCGGAAGGGCCTTGGGGGCTTCCGCGGCGTCCAAGGTTGTCGTCCGTTTGTCGTGGGACGGCTACCGTAACGTACTTTCTGGAAGAAGGCAGGCCGCCTCGCTGCGCTGGCGTTTTCACCCTGAGACTCAGCCAGCTCCCCTGGGTCGGGTCACGGTGGAGACAGAGCCGGGCGAGGTGAGTGCGGGGGACCCACGGGCGCCCGTGACCAGCCGGGTGGGCGGCCTCCGCGCGCGGGGTCGTCCCGCCGAGGCCGGGAGCTCAGGGCCGCTTGGCACGAAAGAGCTGGCTGTCTGGTGCCGGAGACAGAGAAGGGCCCAGAAGGCTGTCCTCGAGGTGGTGACTGGAAAGGAGGTAGGAGGCTGGAAAGAGGGGCGTCCCCGGTGAGACACGCCCCAACACAGCGGGACCCTCAGGCGCTCTCAGGTGCTCATTCCCTGAGATAAATTTATCAAATTGAGGGTGAAGACATAGCACAACGTTACAATATATTTACCATTGTTTCGTCACTGAAACGTAGCACGTTCTTTATAAGCGCTATTGATGATGGAACATGTCTCTTTTCATGAAATATATGTATATATAATTTCAACAAATAATTACAAAATCCTAAAATGTAGCTAGCTGCCACACAAGACAGCAAAAGGATGGCACAGTCCATAAAAACTAAAGACGAAAAAAATTTAAAATACAACTGGAAATTTTAAATTTATGTTCAGTATCTCAATATTTGAGGACATTTATGAGAGTAGAAGACAGTGATTGGTTATTGGAACTATAATTTGTAGCCTTGATAGAACTGACAGAGTATTTAAAAATATCAAATCTTTGCTGAATCTTTTATTTTCTATTATTTTTGAAGCTCTCTCTCCGGGCACTGATACCGAAGGATAAAGAAACAGTTCAAATGACAGCCACTTCACAAGGCTTTGTAAAACTCGTGAAAAATACATTTCAAAAGAAAAAAAAAACTCAAGTTATCCCGGAAGTAAATGCTAGTGGGTTCTGTTAATTATTTTTGTTTCCTCATCTGAGAAGTTTGGGAAGGGAGCGTGAATTGAAATGGGTTGCTAGTTTTGGTTATAATTCAAGGGGCTTTATAATAAAAATTAAATGGGATTAGAATTTTTAAATATAACCGAAAAGGCTCTAAAGCAAATGTTTGTGTTACTAAAATAGAATCTTAAAAATGATTACTAGTAACTACTTCTGATATTCAGAATTCAAATACTTTTTTCCCTTGTATCCTCCCATCTTTCTAACCTGAAATGAATAAAGTATTTTGAGATTTTATGCATGTATGTTAAATATATTCATATACAACTTTGGTATTTGATCAGTAAAATTTTTAGAATGTCACCATATGTATCACATAGAAACATACAAATTTTTGATTGAATGTATTTTCTACTAGAAGTTAATGAAAGCTTTAAGATTCTCATTCCCAGGGCTGTAATAAAGCAGGAAATGTAGTCCCACAGTATTAAAAAAGGACATCAACTTGATTAATTCGTTTTATAAAATGAAAGTATCTGAGATTACATATCTTTTGAGTTGAATTTTTATTTCAACTCCTGTTGTGTATTTTTATTTATTAAATAGCCTTAACTCTCAGGCTCTTTGGTTTGTAATCTTGTTTAATGATCTTACAACTATGTCTTTATTAATTACTGTTTGAAAGTCTAAAATGAGTGAAAAAGGAACCAATTATTCTATTTTCAATGGTAACCTATTATATGTATGTGTTTGTGTGTGTGTGTGTATAGCAAATGCCTAGTAGATTAGAATTTAAACTCATCCTAACTATTGATGAAAGTTGTGTTCCATTCCTTGTAATGTTGGCTTTGTTTGGTGTGAAAAGTACTAAGACAGCAGATTCTCAAGCTGTAACATACCAGCAAGAGAGAACAACCTTTGAAATAGTTTTCAGAAGCCAGAAAGAACACCTACATAACCTTGCACCGTGTACCTGGCTTGCATATCAAGCACTGAGTGAAGATTTGATTCCTGCTGTTTCAGTTGTCCTACAGTAACAGCCCCTGCCTGCAGTAATAGCCCTTGCCACTGTTAATATAAAAAAGACTTCCAAAATGCATCTCTCTGAGCTATATAGTCTCACAACAGAAATAACTTTTTAAAAGTTAGAGTAGATGTTCTTTCTCATGGTGGTTTTCTAAGACCAGATTATATACCTTTGTGGTTTAAATTAATGAGTTTCAGAGTACTTTGTATTTTGGGAAGTGACAATATTTTACAAGTGCCCACCATGTGGAACAAGGTGATCAAAATGAATTAAGATGGTTGGGTGTTAGAAAAATCATGGTAGTATTTTCTCACTTTTTTCTAGTTTTATCCAGATATAATTGGTATATAACACTATAAATTTAAGGTGCATAGCAGAATGATTTGATATATGTATATATTGCTGGATGATTACCACAGTTCGTTTTGTTACCATCCATCACCTCACATAGTTACAGATTTTTTTCTTGTGATGAGAACTTTAAGATACGCTCTCCTAGCAAATTTCAAATATACAACACAGTATTAACAGCATCCTCCAAACATTTCAACTTGTTTTAATGTGAAATATAACTCATGTGTAACCATGAGATATGTAGATAAATATGGATACAGACGTAGTTCTAGATAGAAATACAGATATAGAATCAAGGTTTCTTTTAGAATTCAGAAGCCTCTCCATATATTCTAAGAATAGCAAACGTCAGAGTAGCCCGCAGAACGAAGACAGATGTTCTCGACAAATCTGTAGAAAGTTGCTGCAATTTATAAGAATATGTAGGCAGTCCTCACAAACTTCCTTGTTTTGGCCACAAAAGTGAGCAGTTTTCTAGGTAGCCAGCTCTGCCATTCATATCTGTAACTGCCTCAGGAACCCCTTCTTCCCTCCTGAGAGACACGTTTTGTGATGCCACTTCTCACTGACAAAATTTAGAAGAGAATAATGTGATGGTGAACTGCCCAGAGACTATCCAGGACAGACACACATACACAAAATACTGCAAAATAGAAACTGCTGAGCAGTAAATTAAAAAGCAGTCAGCAGTGTATCACTCAGATAAAAAATAAGTTGCAGTTGCATTTCCAGCATCCATGAAGATCCTCTCATGATCCCTCGTAACTATTCTCTTCCCAACCAAGAGGTAATCATAAGGAAGAGTTATATAGTAATCGCTTCCTTAACATTCCTTTATTGTTTTGCCGATAGAAGAATTCTTAAATACGATAGTTTAAATTATCAAATTTGATCATTATATAAATGGAGTCTTAAAGTATATGTTAATATCTTGCTTTCATGTACTTTTTTTATTTAAACATTTTTTATTGAGTTACAGTCATTTTACAATGTTGTGTCAAATTCCAGTGTAGAATTTGAATATACATGAACATACATACATTCATTGTCACATTCTCTTTCACTGTGAGCCACCACATGATTGTGTATATATTTCCCTGTGCTACACAGTACAATCTTATTTATCAGTTCTACATTTTGAAATCTGTCTGTCCCTTCCCACCCCCCGCCCCCCTGGCAACCACAAGTTTGTATTCTATGTCTATGAGTCTGTTTCTGTTTTGTATTTATGTTTGTTTGTTTTATTTTTAGATTCCGCGTATGAGTGATCTCATATGGTATTTTTCTTTGTCTTTCTGGCTTACTTCACTCAGAATGACATTCTCCAGGAACATCCATGTTGCTGCAAATGGCGTTAAGTTGTTTTTTTTTGTTTTTTTTTTTTTTTTTTTTTTTTTTATGGCTGAATAGCATTCCATTGTATAAATATACCACATCTTCTTTATCGAGTCATCTGTTGATGGACATTTAGGCTGTTTCCATGTCTTGGCTATGCTTTCATTTACTAAATAATGCTTTTGTGAAATTCATTCATGTTGCTTTATATAACAGGTATCTGTTCATTTTTTTCCTAATTTCATTGTGTGATAAAACACATTTACCAACTTGACCACTTTTAACTGTTCAATTCTTCAGATAAGCTCTCTGCTCCTTTTTCTCTCTTCGTCTTCCCTTTTTGGGTTTCCCATACTATGTATATTGTTCCATTTGATAGTGTCCCATAAATCCCTTAGGCTCTTTTCATTTTTCTTTATTATTATTTTTTGCTCCTCTGAGTTGATAATTTCAAACGATCTATCTCCAAATCCACTATTTTCTCTTCTATTTGATGAAGTCTGCTGTTGAACACCTTTAATACATTTTTCAATTCGTTTATTGTATTTTACAGCTCCAGAGTTTTTCTCTTATTATTTGCATCTCTTTATGATATTCTCATTTTGTTCATAAATCATTTCCTAATTTTGCTTATTTGTCTACATTTTTCTTTTGGTTTTTGAGTAAACTTAAGGCGGTGTTTTCAAGTCTTTGTCTAGTTGGTTAGAAGTCTGAATTGCTCTAGGGTTAGTTTCTGGATATTTATTTTGTTCCTTTGAATGGGCTGTTTCCCTGTTTCTTTATGTACCTGTGATTTTTACTGAGATTTGGGAATTTGGAAAAGCAGCCATTTCTCCAGTTTTTATGGAATAGCTCTGTGTAGAGGAAGACCTTCACTGATCAGCTCAGTTCAAAGGCTCCAGGTCCTTTCATATCTTTTCCAGGAATGATGCATCTTCTCTGGGCCTTTGCTTTTTTTTTTTTTTTTTTTTTTTAAAGTTCCCCATCTATACAGCTGCTTTTAAGGGTCTCATCCCTGATTTCTCCCGGTCATCTTAGATTTCTATTTTATTTCTCTGCCCATAAGCTCATGCCCCAAGGTTCCAGTGGGACTGCAGACTACATGTATCTCCAGCATGTCACAGTACCCTCCACTGCTTTCAGCAGCCTCCAGTCTGATATCTAAACTCTGCCACCACTCTCATCACTGTTCTTGGTCAAGCAAGACAGAAATAACCCCCTCAACCAACCCCTAGAATGTGGCAAGAAGGTTTCATCCTTGTCTTTCTGTCCAAGGTAGGAGCTGAGAATTGAGCTGTTCCCTCCAGATCGCACAGAGATGTAACATGAAGGAGGTGGGGCAAGGGTGAGCAGAATGCCACAAATTTCCTGCCGGTTTGAATGCAGCTGCTTCTTTGTGGGGTGTTCCTAACCATTTTCTAGAGCTCTCAGAAAGCTGTTTTGGGCCATAAATTGTTATTTGTTCAGTGCCATTTGGCTGACCTTGGATCTGTACTGTTTTTGTTCAAATATATTTAAAATATGTTTTTACAATTGTTCTTATATATCTGATAATTTTATATCTTGTCTTAAATGGAACTTTTCAAAGGTTCTTTTATCCTGCTTATTCCTTCATTTAGAAATGCAGCTTTTATCCTAATTTTCACTTTAATTTTGCTAAACTTATTAATTGCAATAATTTTTGTACAGAGTTTTTGAAGGGGTATTTCTACCTTCAAACTGAGAACATCTCTAAGTAGTAAAGTTTTTTTTCTCCCTTTTTATTCCTTACACATTCTTTCTTGTATCTTTTATGCTATACAGATTGTGACTACTTTTAAATTTTTAATGAGAAATAGTTATATGGATCCTTGAATGGTATATCATCTCAAAGATAAAGCTTTCAACATTTTACCATAAAGTATGATGCTTGCTCTAAGTTTTTTTATATTTAACACTAATTATATAAGCAAAATCCTCTATATTTCCCTTTTTGGTATAACATGAAAGGTGTTCAATTTTAAAAATAACTTACATGTATCTCTGAGGAATGTGTTTCTTCTTTATCCTAATACTATAGTAAATTACCTTTCATTTCTTGAATATGTCAACTTGGTTTTGAGGTATTATACCTTTAGTACATTTAAAATTTTATTTTACACTTAAAACTAGCTTATTACTTTCCTTTCTTACAAAGTTAATGTCAGGATTTTGTATCAAGATTCTGTTTGACCTCATAAAACAAGTAGTTTCTCACTTATGTACTGTACCCTGTAAGTCTGATGCATTTTATGCCTTAGTTCAGAATGTGTTATTGGAATAACTTCCTTAAACTTTGCAGTTTTGGTCAAGAATTCTCTGTGCCTTTTTCTCTGAGCCAAAGCAGGGTCATATTCAAGGCATCCCACGACATCCACGATACACTCGTCAGAGAACATTACCGCAGAGTTGCTTTACTTAGGAGTAGGATTCCTCTAGTAATTTAATACAAATGGTGTAAGCCTTCAGTGTTTTCTAGGTTCTCACAAGCTTGGAACAGTAGTTGTTTAATATAGCCTTCATTTTCCAAGGCCAGATCCAGCTTTTCCCTATGGATATGTGAGGAGAGAACTGAGGTCACTAAGTCAGCAATCTCTTCAAGTTTATTTGAGTTCACATGTGGGCAGGTCAATCAGATGACTTGTTTCAGGCATTTCTTCAAATCATTCTTCTGGTTCATCAGTGAGGTCCTGTGTGGCTTCACTGGTTGATTCTTACCTTGAACCTGACAAATTTTTTTCCGAGATCTCATCACAGCCCGCTTTTTCCTGAAAACTTATTGCCAGATCATAGTTTTCAGCTTCTGACCAAACAGTTAATGGATCCTGTTGTCTCTGATGTGCAGTGTTTGGATTTATCTTTGATTCCAAAAGCAGTGATCCATTGGACTCTGCCGGGTCCAGCAGCGACATCCCCTTGAGCTCCTCCACGGAAGTGGAGGAGACGTGCCCGGGGCCTGGGTCTTCGCACTGCCGATCGTCGTCAGGGTGTGGACCTCCGCTCTCCGCGCGTGTGCGACGTGGCGGCTGCTGTGCCCGCGGCTGCAGCCGCCGCCTCCCCGCTCAGCCTGGAGAGACGGTAGCGGCGGCCGCTCCGGAGACGCCCGAGATCACCGTGGCTCCCAAGGCTCAGCCGCGGGAAGGGGCAACGGGAACCAACCGAGACCTTTCAGCCCGACGTCCCGGTCACCCCTCGCTTCGCACCTGCACACGCCCACCCTCCCCGCCCTTTGCCCCCGGAGCTCGCTCTGTTGCCGCCGCCGCCGCCGCCGCCGCCGCCGCCGCCGCCGCCGCCGCCAGTCCGTTGTCTTGTGACCCGACCCCTGTCTCCTCCTTTCTCCTTTCCTCTCGTGTTCCCGTTGAATAAAAAGATACCGCAGCTTCATTACACATACTACCTTTCAATACGTGTATGCACTATAATTATTTTCACAAATATTCTGATTCCTTTTACCCCACCTTCTAAATCAGAGAATGTTTTAAAAGTGAAAAAATAATAGAATACATGTCTTTTAAATTCTACCCTTAACCATTTCATGTGGTAACTACAGTTTTAAAAACAGATGTTTTGATATGAGTCATACTCATTTTGGCTTTGTTTCCAAATAATCACATTAAAATTTTTTTCACAGATATATTCGTAAGTGAATAATGTATGCTTTGTAGGAAATATAGTAAGTTTGAATCCACTTATCTCACTATGCTGAAGAATTTATTATTCAGTATCAATTTAATTAAAACTCACAATGTTGATTTAAGTCACAAAGTAGGGATTTAAATTAGATGCTGTCATAAATTGCAAGATAATTTCCCTTCAGTCAACATTTGCTGTTTTTAAATCACTTTTTCATTTCATAAATGGAGATATTTATCACAAATACCTTTTAATAAGTAATTCTCTGCAAATAGAATACACACATATATATATCTGTATTTGTATCTGTATCTATATGTATCTGTAGTTAGATATTACTCCTGCAAAGTGACATCCCACTACCAAGAAAAAAGACCTCAAAAATATTTTTTATAGTCAAAAAGAATATACTCTCTCATATCTGTTAAACTCAATATGTGTCTTGCCATTTTAATAGGAAAATAAGATAATTAAAATAATCTCATTTTGTGAGTTCCTTTTCTATTCCCTTGGCAATGAGACCAAAATAGTTAAAATGTGTTTTTTGGAGGAAAGACTATAAATATTATTTTAAATGAAATCTCAATATTTTAAGTACATCCAGGACTGTTCTAGTTGAGGAGATTAGTTCATCATAGTTGTACATGTTCATTTTCCTACACAATTTTTTAAAGACATCTGATTAGAATTTACTCAGCATAAATTACTTGTTCTCATTACTTGCTACTTTTGGTGGCTGACGTATCTCAGTAAATCAACAGTTATGTAGCTTTAAAAATTCTAATGTTCTGATTGCATGTAAATGATTAATATATTCTGATTTATCTACAATATTTAGATTAAAATATCTTGATTAGATACTTCTTATTAAAATAATACCAGGACTGTTAATAAGAATGCTTAAGTAAATGCACTTGGAGAGCATGCTCACTGATGTTTAAAAAGGATGTTTCCTAATATAAATGCAAATAGCAGACAGTTTTAAATGCCTTTGTGAA
The DNA here is from genome assembly GCF_009834535.1 of Camelus ferus. Lineage (NCBI taxonomy): Eukaryota > Metazoa > Chordata > Mammalia > Artiodactyla > Camelidae > Camelus > Camelus ferus. Next base: position 36,805,608 of record NC_045713.1, on the reverse strand, counting down.
AAGCAATATTAATAATCTGAGATTTAATTTTTTACTTGTTATCTTTTATGATCATACTTTTGAGAATACAGAATTAATTTGAGAAAGCAAGAGGCAATACAAGTGTAAAGTGTGAGTTGTTTTACTGTTTTTAGTTTTATCTAAAAAATATATTGTTTTAGTCTTTACATTTTATTACGTATTAACCAAACATCTTGGAAAATCAGGAGAGGATAAAAATCCTTATATAATATTTTTGTGGTAGTATGAAATATTACCTGACCAAATGTGAATTATGTATTAGAATTTATTTTTAATAATTCTAGCTTTTAAACCTTTGTTTAGCTTACAAACAATTCATTTTAACCGCCCAGTCAAGACTTTTCCCTAGAAGTAATGCTGGAAATAATCAAGACATACAAGCTTAGGTTTGTTTTCAGAGATGTCCTTCAGAGTGTTATTTATGAGAATGAAGATTCTAGAGGAAAAAAACTAATAGTCAATAACATAGAAATGTTTTACTTAAGTGTTGCATATATGAATCACATACCAAGTAAGAATCAAATTTTGGTTAATAGTGGTAAGTGAAATGTTAATGACACAAGTCAGATGAAGTTCAGAAGTACAGGCCTATATATAAGCCTGCTTATTCTTAGTTACATGAGTATAAATCTCTGTCCATAAGCATAAGCAAACGTACACATACACATGTATGTATACATACACACACGTACACGTTGATGAAAATAAATCTTGGAAAGAATTATGCAAATTATTAATAGAATTAAGGTTGTTTTTCAAATTAAATATAACGTCCAAACATAGTAAATACTCATAGCCATTGAGTTCTACAGTGCTCATA
>NC_045713.1:36795757-36804667 GCF_009834535.1 Camelus ferus | reverse complement strand
TTTAAATCTTTACCTACTTCAGATAATGACCTCAGCATCCTTCTTGTCCTTCAGAGGACTTTAAATTAGCAACTTCTACTATGTGCTACCCAAGTAGGACAGGAGGCTTCTTTTTTGTCCCTCCGTTTTGGCCTTGGAGGTAATTTGCAAAGATGAGCACTCGAGCATGTACATGGTCAGTTCTCCAGGGGTGGGCAGGATATTAACTTGGTAAAATAGATCAAACTAACTGTTTAAGTTAAGCTAACTAAGTTCCTAAGAGTGAAGTTGTCTCTTTTATTTTAGATCAGCACTGATGCTTGCTGTACGTCATGACTCACCGGACGTAGTCAAGCTGCTGCTTCAGAGACGTGTTAATGCCGATCTGCTAGATGTACACGGACAGTCTGCTGAACGATATGCGTGTTCTAATGGTTTTAAACAGTAAGTGTTTACATTAAAGTACCAGTTATCTCTAAACTGAGGTTGGAAATGATCTAACTGTGACTTGTTATGTGACAGGTGAGAATTCCTAGTTGGGAGCAGGCACTTTGGGGATGGCAGTGAGACCCTCCACATCATCAGCTGGAAACCAGCAAAAAGCCAGACTAGTGAGATGGAGCAGTGGGCACAGGGTTCTTTATCTCAGAGTTTGTAAGATGTTTATCCTTAGGGTCCTGCTGTTCTCCATTTCATTCCAGTGTAGCCCCAATGCATGGGGTACAAATAATGTCACATATCTGATTTTTCCAACTAGTTGTTTGGGTCTTGAAATGTTTAGTAGAGCAGAAAATCCTGTATTTTCCTTTGGGGACTTTCTTGTATAATCTTCCTCTTGAATTTTCCAAGAACCTAAGGAATTCCCTAAGGCCACAGTGACAATCCTCTCCCACAAGGCATCGGGGCAGGGCGAGGGCATTCTAATCGTTCTCTTGTTTCCCTTGATTCTGTTGCTGCAGCGTTGGTACTAAAACTGGTTTTAACAGGATCTCCTCGGCAGCTGGGTCTGGGGTCTGGATGTTGCTCTCTAAAGACCTTTAACAAAATTTTAAAAGAAGAAAAGGAAAAAGAAACTGGTCCTGCAGTCGGGTCATGATTGACCTCTGCTCCCGGGATGCCTGTGCTGATCCAGTTTCCGCGGTCTTCGTGGCGATGGACACGTAAACTTCAGAGTGACAGCTTGTTTAGTTCTCATACATATGCTTGTATGAGGTCATATATTTATAAATAAGTTTAACTACAAGTTAGATAGTAGCTGAGGTGCCCTGAAGTATAAACCACGAAGAACAGCTAATCACCGTAATTTGTAACATTTTCTGAAAACTGTCACATTTAAATGTTACACCTATGAAAAAAACACACATTGGGTTTTATTTGGGATTCTCCAATAGTTCCAGCATTAAAGTTCAAGAACAAATTATTCCATTCTTCCAGTATTTCTCTGAGCATCGGGGGATACATTATCTCATTAAATCTTCATAATACTCTTATGAGTATTAATAACTAACTGCCTGACAGTAAGATCCCAGTTTTATAAAGGAAGACTGAGCTGAAGAGAAGCACCTTGTCCAGGAACAAATAGCTGTTGGTTATAGAGCTGGGACTTCTGAGTTCGAGATACTTTCCGTATGTCAGGCTCGCTCTAGTTAAGTTGCTGAGCTGTAGTGCCCTCAGTTCATGACTACTTCACCTTACTTTTTTTTCTTTTTTAATTATACATCTTAAATTTAAAAGTGTAGATTGTACAAATTTGAATATATGGGACAATTGAAGTTTTGATACTGCCTGTGATATTGTCTGAAATAACCTAAGAATTTAATATATTTGGTAATTGTTTTTCATATTACTATTCAAGTACTAATACTTATTTATCACATTTTTTTATACATAGCCTTTACCAGCTGATTGTCGACTACAGAGACGGAAAGATTCCAGATACTCCCCCTCAAAATAGCGACCCAGGACAGAGTTCTGGTAATAAGTTACTCTTGTTGGGCCCACCATAGATAAAGAAAGTAAGGTTGAGGAAATTTTGATAATGAAAGAGAAGTGAAAAAGGCCAGTGTGTAAATTTTGTGTATGTTTTCATTTTTTTAATTAATTTTTTCTTAATGGTCTAGTATTCAGAATTATGTAAGAAGTTAATTGTAGGTAATTTAAAATCTGAGACAATATTGTCTGAAAAGAAATTCATTTATTTAATCATGGCCCCTGAAGTCCCATATTATATCTTTGTGTAAGTAAGAAAAATAGGTTTTTAACTTTGTTGCACATTTCCTGTAACAGTATAACAAGTCGGCCTTGTTACAGAGCTGGCTCTTTAATTCTTACAGCAAATGGATTACATTGGGTAAATGAATGCTAGTTATTGCATAGTGATTAGTCTCATTAAAAAGTGATTGTCTTTGAAACTGGGAGCTCAGCAATACCTTCCTGGTGCTGTAAACAAATGGCCAACAATTAGAACTGCACAGCTGGGCCAGTGTGCAGCATACTAGTAAGAGGTTGTTTTTTAAAGGTACCTAGTGATAGGGCAGAAGTCAGGAAAGCAGTGCCTTGTTGAGAAGCACTGGTTACTTTTCACATCATTACACCAACAAGGGCTCTCTCTCACCAATTTCATTCCTCAGAAGTGCAAACAGAATGAAATATGTTGCCTTCATGAGAGTCAGATGTTTTCTTCTTTTTGGGGGATACTTGTCATCAAACTATATTTTGTTAGAACAAGATTTTCTATTGCCATTAGTTAAAGGATTGTCATAATAAATACTCAGCACAACTCAGGACTCAACAAATTGTAAAAAAAAAAAAAAAGCACAGAAGTGCTTCACATAAAAAAAAAAAAAAAGACGACTGTGTTGCCTAGATGTGACCCCTAGCGTGCTGTTCAGTCTGAACTGTATGAGGGCACCTTTAACTTAGTACACCTTGATCAAGCAAAGAAATTCTGTTGTAGGAAACACAAAGATGGAAAAGACAGAGTTTTGGTCTTCAAGGTGCTCATAATACAATAGAGTTGTCCCTGGTTAATGTCTGTATATTTTTTAAACAGGATTTTCAAAGAAAACATTCCTATCTGTGAATTCATCCACTTAACAGATGACTATCAAGTGTCTTTTAGGTACTAAGCACCACTCTGACGTTACAGAATGCAAACAGGTCAAAAGCACAGTTCCTGGCCTCCAGGAGCTTGTTGCTGTCATCCTCATTTTTATGATTGGCTTTACTTTATTCTGTGCTTACTGTGTCCCAGAGCCCACTAGGACTTTGTAACTGTCTTTATGTATGTTTTATTGGTACTTAATATGTACCAAATACTTTTAAGTCCATGGTAAGGAAAGAAGTTTTTTAAAAATGGGTAGGATGTTAGGTAAGCCATGCAGAGCGAGTAGAAGTTTGCCAGGGAAGGAGGCAGAAGGGCAGTGTTTGGTGGGCGGAACATCTTTGAAGATTACATTTGGCAGAAAGGACAGCGGTGCAAAGGCTAAGATGTGCCAGTGAACTTTGCAGGATCTGTGAGTTTCATTTTGTTGGTGCAGAAAGGATGCTGTAGGAATGGTTGGGAACGAGGTGACTACCTAGCTCAGGCATGCTTCTGAAAGCTTTTCTAGTACTATAGAAAGGAGTAGGTCTGCTGTAGACCTTGGGAAATTTGTCAGAATGCTTTTAGCTGCAAATAATAATAGGAGCCCTAAGTAACAGTGGCTACAGCAACAGGAGTCAGGATTGTTTAGAAGGTTCGGTGATGTCATCAGGATCCCAGATGCTGTCCCTCCTTCAGCTGTGAGGCTGCTGGTGTTTGATGTCGCCCTTCCTGGTCTGCTGATTAGCAGCAGCTCCAAGCATCATCTTCTCACATGACAATATCCGCAGGCGAGGAGGGCTGCTTCTCTCTGCATGTTTTCTGTTAACTAAGAAGAAAACAGAGGTGCTTCCGGTAGACTTCCCCTAGCATCTTATGGGCTGGGCTACATCACATGCTCATTCCTCAAGCAGCCACTGGGAAAAGAAATGCAGTTACTGTGATGACCTTAAAACAATCATTTCTCTTTTTGCAGCTAAGGAGAGTTTACCTTCTTCGCATGCTGGGGCAGAAAATATCCAAGAAAAGTTGCAATTGCCCAGCAAGGACAATGAAGAAGAAGTGGTTGTCGATTTGGGAACCAGCAATGGCAGCTGCATGGATTCAGTGAAGAATGTTGAGCAGAAGAGTAAGAAGATTCGATTTGAGTCTTAGGGTTTCCTGTTATGACATAAAGCGGGGATGCACAAGCTTTTTCTATAAAGGGCCAGAGAGTCAATATTTTAGGCCATGTGATGTCTGTCACGTCCACTCATGTCTGCCATTGCAGTGTGAAAGCAGCCCCAGACCGTATGTGAGCGAATAGGGATGACCGTGCCCAGATAACACGAGGTTGACAAAGCCAAATGGCAGGGTGGGTTTGTCCCATGGGTATCATCCAGAAATACCATGCTATGTAAGCTTGACATTGTCAGTTTATGATACTGATTCTACTAATGGTTATCATTCTTTTGTGAGTCTCATAAAGTTTGGTTGGTATTTTGGTCCTTGTAAACAGCAGTTCACTTTAAAATATCAAATTTGGATAAACACCCTTTTCTTTTTTGATAAATATAAAGGAGGGGAAGTGGTTTTTATGCTTAATTACCTACCAGGAGTATACTCAGTATTCACTCAAGTGTGTAGTCTCCAGGTGTGGTCCCAAAGGAATGCTTTTTAACAAAACATTGGTCTTATACTTTTAATATTCTGTATTTTTCTGTTGCTCATATAAACTCTATTTTACTTTCTTCTTTAATAGAGAGTTTAGTGATTAAGGTTGCACCGAGGTTTGAAGACATCTCTGTAAGCCGGTAGGATTTTATGGATTTTTAAAAATTACATGTTGACTAAGGGAACACAGAGAAAAGAAACAAGGCTTGTTGAGTGTCCTACTCTGCGTTTGACACTGTTTTATGTACTTGGCATTTGTTACCTCATACAGTCACCACAACAGCTTTGCAGAGTAGCTGTGCTGTTATAGCTTACTTCTAGTTAATTAGGCAACTGTAACTTAAGGAGGTTGACTAGTTGACCCATGATTCCATGGTTAACAAGTAGTTGACCTGTGACTTAACCATCAGGCAGCCTGGCTCCCAAATCTGCTTTCTTATCCCTCAGCATAGACTTTTGTGACTTGTTTGTTTAAAGAAATGAACTCACTCATTTTTGATGTGTATTTTTGCTCCAAAGTATTTCACCGAAACATGATGTTGATGATTCACGGCCTCCATCAGATGATGACTTAGATCTTGCTCCCAAGGTAAAGTGTTCTCTTGTGAAATTAATTTTTCTGCTCTGAATTTAGTTTTGTGTAGTATTTACTCTTAAAACTTAGCAGTGTTCTGCCTATCATTGTTTTATGTTTGTATGAGAAAGTTGGTCAGAGTAAACCATTTTATAAAAATGTGGCAGGGTTTTATTTTTTCTTTCTTTCTTTTTTTTTTTTTTTTTACTTTGGTAAATACTGAAGATGAGGCTGAAGCAAAATGGACTAGAAAATAGATCACGACAGGAAAATTGTACTGTGAAAAGTCTTCCCACAACAGAGGAAGTGTGAAGCTTGGCCAGGGATAAGGATTCTTTGACTTAAACCACACTGACGGCACTTGTATAATACTCTTGCCTCAGGGATATCTTCAGTGCACACAGCTACTTACTGTGATAATCATGGCCTCTTCCTGGGGCCTTTCAGTTCCAAAACTACGTAGCATGTATCTCCCCCCACCCCGGACACTTTTTATTTTGATATCAGAGAGTTGTGAGGAAAGAGTTTTTTGTTTTTGTTTTTTTTTTAACTTTACTTCTATCTCTGGTTCTGCATTAAGACTAAAATAATAGTTGACATTCTAGAAATTTAGAAATTAAAATTCTGTTTCTCAAAATCCATATTATAAAGAAATTCCTCTGTGTTTTCTAAATTATCCCATTATGAGTATATTCAAAACTCTGCATCTAACTGAAGAATACACATTTTCCCTAAAATAACAGCCAGCTTTAAATGTAGGCTCTTAATAACAACCATATGATGGAACCGATTTCAGAATTCTTTTGTATTATAGTTTTAAAAAGTATGTCCAGTCCTCGTGTACCATTTTAAAATTTCAAGTTTCAGACATTTTGTAGTATAGTTATTTACATATTTATCTTATAGCCCCTGCATCAGTATACACCGCTAGAGATTAGGGAACATAATTGTGCATTTCCTGGAGCACCTAGAATAAGGTCTTAAATGTAAGAAGCATTTTAGTATTTTTTGAATGTGAATGCATGAAGAGACATGGAATGCTGCATCATGCTGCAGGTAATATAACATGCACACTCTATCATAATGAAATCTATTTGATGATACAGGTAATATAATATGTGTACTATGTCATAGTGAAATCTATTTGAATTCTAAAAATATGACAAATTTCTATTCCCTTTGTTTAGGTTGTAAAAGTTCAGTTGTTATGAGAGGAAATATGTCATAAATGCCGAGGAAATAGATAAGAAGTATATGATAATTAGGAAAAGGTTACAGTCTGTTTTTCAGTATCCATCAACTGTGAGCTTAGAATTTGAGATGAAAACTTTTTAACCTTCTTTTAGCCCCCTCTCATGTTCCATTAAAGATATGTTTTCAAGCCCTATATTATCCTTAGAATCCTGATTACCAGTTCTTTGTCTAGGTGGAAAGCTGATGTGTTAGGAACTTTCTAAAATTATTTTTCTCTCTCTCTAGTAATAATTGGCAGCATTCAGGTAGTGAGAGATGACCATGTTCAATTGAGTGACTTACAGTGACAAGATTTAACTCTTACAGTAGTATTTACAAACAAACAGTTGTAGAGTAATACAGGTCAGTGTTATTGGGGATATACTATGAACAAAGGCCTTTGTTTTATATATATGTTTTGTACATCATATATTTTGATATTTTTATAAAGTTTGCTGAAGAATAATATATATACTTGCATATATAACTTATATTTTTATATATATAATAAAAAGGTAAAACAGAGGCTTTCACTCATCGTATATCCCTAACAATACTGATACATCCCTGATCTATTATATATAAATGCTGAAATATATATATTTCTCCACATGCCTTGTTATACTTACATTTTTCTTTTTTTCTTGCCCTAAGTTTGTACTTGACTAGTCATGTCTCATTTTTTCTTTTCTTCCTCCTCCCCACTTTTTTTTTTAATGGTTTGCCCCAAACTTAATATTTTTTTTTGCAGAAAACACTTCTTCAGTGTCTGTTCTTTCAGTCCATCTCACTCTGCCTCTGTAAACATATTTAGTGACAGCTTTCTGTTTACTATGTGTGTGGCTTTCACTCATGAGTCATTGCCCCTCAGAATTACTTTTGTTTTTATTCCTCTTTCTTAGAAGTAGCTGAATTTGAACAATCATTTGTCTTCAGCTTTTTGGCAAATGGAATAGAAGTAGCTTATCCTGTTTGCTGTTCTAACTCATCCAAATAAGATACTGCTAAAAAGTAAACTCTCATATTTCCCTCATGAGAGATCATTCACACATACATAAGTCATGCAAGCACATTTCAAAATATAACAGTTACTTTAAATTTCTTAATGTTAGTTTTTTCAATAGGACTCTAAACTATCAGGGATAAGTTTTTGTTCTAGATCATTTTGGTCAAGAATGTCATCTAATGGATACCATAGTGTTGTATAATAATCAATGAGGGGTAAAGAAAGTAACATTTTGGGACCCCGAGGTCATCTCTCATAATCCTCACCCCATGAGAAGATGTAGGTTGGTAAATGACAGACCCAGGACTTGAATCCATATCTGAATGACTCCGAAGCCAGCGCTCTTTGTGTTAGATCATCTAGGAATGGGGAATGTTATAATTACTTTATTCAATTTCATATTTGTTGTTCTTAAAGCTGTTATTTTCTTCTCTAGAAAGTCCGGCATCCAAGATTCGCAAAGCTAATTCAGGCCTGGGGAGAACCCGTGATAAACAGTAAGTTATTTGAAGACTGTCTTTTTGTGTTTTCACTGGTGAGAAATTATAGATAATTTCATCTACCATACCTTGTCGCTACAGCAGAGGCAAAAGATGGTGTTTTGAAACCAGGAACTAGCACCTTCTTTGAGGACAATAATTCTAATAATGAAAATGAAGATGCAGTTAGAACCTTTTCCCAACCATCAAGTGAAGTTTCAGGCTTCTCTCATCCTGCCTCCCCAGCACCAGAACCTCTCACGTCTTCAGCAGTCCTTGGTGTTACAGAGGTAAGTCGTTTTGTTTTTAACTTTTCCCTCCTGTGCTTTTTCACTTACCGTCCCCCTGATTCTCATGGGGATGAAAAGGATCCTACAGAGGAATGGAAGTGCTCAAGATCACAATAGAAAACAGTGTGATAACAAGAGAGGTACACGTGCAGGACTGAGATTTGTAAAGTTTGGTGGCATAAACAGTTCTCAAATATGCCATTAAGAAAGGAAAGATAAGAAAGCAACTGGAAAGAACAGCTGGATGAATATGAAGATGGGCAGGGGTACAAAGGGGAAGGATTCATCTAATAAGGACAAGATGAATGAGTGTCAAAATGAGAGAGATTATTATACAAACACAGCAGAAATAGTGGGGTTAAGTGAGAGCAGGAAGTCTATAGTACAAATTATGATAGAAATTACCTCAAATTCAAATTAAGAGAGGGAAAAGTCAGGTCATGGAAAAAAGTGCTCAGACTCTTCTGAAGGACATATAGCTGATTTTATGAACAACAGAAAGAAAATTTGATCCTCACTTTTTTCTTTTTGGTTATAGAAGTTTGTTTTTTAACTCAAATGTAGTTGATGTACAGTATTGTATGAGTTACAGGTGTGCAGTAAAATGATTTGGT
>NC_045713.1:36762138-36795657 GCF_009834535.1 Camelus ferus | reverse complement strand
GGTATATAAGCTCTCAAATCTCGCCCCTTTTGGGGGAGTACTTTTCTTTTTTTCCTGTGAAACTCCTTGTGTATGTGTATGTGTATGTATGAGTATTTAAAACAATAAATTTGTGAATCTAGTCTCCTGTTAATTTGCTTTGTTGCTTATTTCATAGAGTCAGCTTTTGAACTGAAGTGTAGCAGAGAGTGTGCCACCCCCAGATGTATGATTTGGGCATAAGAATTCTTTTGAGCTGAGGATACAAGAAAAGCTCCCACCTTCCCCTATTTGCTTGAAAGCAGGACATACATTTTCACAGCCATTCCTTCTCCCATTTCTACCAAAAAGGACAGAAGTTAATCACACCATTAGACACCCCATTTTCCCATAAGGGGAAAAAGACTTCTTCTATCCCTCTGGGCTCTACAGGGAAGGACAAATAATTTTCTTTCTACCCTTCTGAGTTTTGGGACCAGAGCAATCTGCATAACAAACTTTACTTAACAGCCTTTATTTCAACCCCTGGAGGCCTGAACCTTCTTTCTGCTGTCCTGTCATTTCTCCACAAATTTACTCTCTTTGAATTACTCATTTTCCCTTGGGTATCTCCCATATACATGAGGTGTACATGTTAATAAACTTCTGCTTGTCTTTCTCTTGGAAACCTGTCTTTATTACAGTGGTCTCAGCCCAAAACTCAGAAGGGTAGAAAGAAAATTATTTGTCCTCCCCTGTAGAACCCAAGAGGGTAGAGGAAAAGTCTTTTTCCCCTTATACTTTCTGTGCATAAAGAGAGAAAAACTAAGTGTAAGGCGTAGGAACAAAGTGAACGGTGTCTGAAACGTGAGCACAATTTCCTTACAGGTGAAGGAATAACGAATCTCAAAATGTGGTTTAATGACATACAATTCTTTAAACTGGTGACACTTATTACAGTTTTAGGACTGCAGTGTTTATATTTAATCATTATAGTGTCTGCAAATGTTCCATGAAATATTTAGTTGAGATGTGATCTTCAAATTGTGGTTGTTGTGGAACTTCTTTCATTTTTGAACTCACACAGTAATATCCTAAAATGTTTTACCTTTTTCATAATTAACAAGTGGCCAACTTGGACTTAAATGACTTTTTCTTACTACATTTGTTGCTCTTTTCTTGTATGTGGTTCAAAAAAGCCTCTTTTTTGGAAACATAGAGTAGACTCTGGAACATATGTTATTTGATTATTAGAGTTAAACAGAAATAGCTACCTAGAAGTAAACTTGGGGTAAATAGTTTCTTTTGTAAGTTTAATGCTTGCCTACAATCACCCAATTCTTAGTGCTTTTTGATTTCAATTTTTAAGTGTTACACATTTTAAACTTTAAAAAGAAGCTGAAACAATACCCAAAGAAAATTTCAAATTTCAAGTTAAAGAAGTTTCCAAAATAGAAGCACTACTTTTCATAATCATTCTCTGTTCTGCTCTATAAAGTATGAAATGATAGGTTCCCCGTGTGACTGGCCCACAGAAGAACACGTCATTCCTGTGATTTGCTGCAATGGTATTTGCACAACATGCTGCTAGGTGAGAAGCATATAGTTTAATGGATGGCCTGGTACACCGTCATTGCTAATAGCTTCGATTTTGACACCAGAATGAAAGAGAGCCTATAGGCCCAGAAATTTGGTGAACTTCCATGCTTCTCTTCATGTTCGTAGTTTTAATTTTTGACCCTTAAACTTTAATTTACACACACTAGAAATATTTATTTTTTCTAAGTTTTTGATTAAATCTGATGGTGAAGTTGAACCAGATAACATTTAAAAGCCATGTCATAAAAGAAAAAAGAAGATTTCATTTTCTATAGTGTGACTAGGAGAATGCTTAGACGTCCATGTCCTGGCAAAATGATGAAAACATAGATCTAACCTGAAATGACCACATATGCACTTGCCATATTCTCACTTTCAATGAAGAAATACATGATTTCCCTTATTTTATAAATGGGATGGATTCATTAATAACTTCTAGAACATGTCGCTTCAAAGTTTTAGGCAAGAAATGTAGTGGAATTCAAGCCCCAAATAGTTATCAGACTCCAAACTTTTAGACACAAAGTTCAATTTTTAAAATTATCACAGAGAACTACATTATAGAATAGATGATGGGGGCTTGGGAAATTATGCGGGCTTGGGGTGACAATGTGCCTTTTGGGAGATTTTGGCTTAGGGAAATGATGCGGGCTTGGGGAGATGATGCAGGCTTGGGGAGATGATGCTGGCTTGGGGAGATGTGGGTTGGAGACATGATGTGGACTTGGGGAGATGATTGGACTGTGGGAGATGACTCGGGCTTGGGGTGAGGAAGTGGTCTTGCAGATATGTTGTGGGCTCAGGGAGATGATGCAGGCTGTGGTAGACGATGTGGGCTTGGGGGATCATGCGGGCTTGGGGAGATGATTTGTGCTTGGGGACATGATGTGGCCTTAGGGTGGTGAGGTCGGCTTGGGGACATGTGGGCCTGGAAACATGATGCGGGCTCGGGGATTCGATGCGGGCTTGGGGAGATGATGTGAGTTTGGGGAGATCATGTTGGCCTGGGGAGATGATGCGGGCCTGTGTAAATGATGCACGCTTGCAAATATTACGCCGGCTTGGGGACATGATACAGGCTCGGCAGGATGATGGGAGCTTGGGAAGTTATGTGGGCTTGGGGTGACAATGTGCCTTTTGGGAGGTTTTGGCTTGGGGAGATGATTGGGCTCAGGGAGATGATCCTGGCTTGGGGAAATTATTGGCCTTGGGGAGATGATGCGGGGTTGGGGAGATGATGCGGGCTTGGGAAGATGATTGGGCTCGGGGAGTCGATGCGGGCTTCGGGAGATGATTCGGGCTTGGGGAGATGATTGGGCTTGGGGAGATGAGTCGGGCTTGTGGAGATGATGCTGGCTTGGGGAGATGATGTGGCTCTGGGAGATGACAAAGGCGTGCGTAAATGATGCAGGCTCGCAGATACTAAGCCGACTTGGGAACATGATGCGGGCTCGGCTAAATGATCGGGCTTGGGATATGATGCAGGCTTGGGGAATTGATGTGCCTTTTGGGAGATGTGGGCTTGGGGAGATGATGTGGGCTTGGGGAGATTATGTGGGCTTGGGGAGACTATGTAGGCTTGGGGAGATGTTTGCTTGGGGAGATAATGCAGGCTTGGGGAGATCATGCGTCTACGGGAGATGACACGGGCGTGCGTAAATGATGCAGGCTCGCCGATTTTACGCTGACTTGGGAACATGATTCGGGCTCAGCTAGATGATGCGGCTTGGGAAATCATGCAGGCTTGGGGAAATTATATGCCTTTTGGGAGATGTGGGCTTTTGGACGTGATGCGGGCTTGGGGAGATGTGGGCTTGGGGACATGCAACAGGCTTGGGGTGATGATGCGGGTTGCAGACATTTTTCGGGCTTGTGGACATGATGTGGACTGACTGACACGACACGGGCTCTGGGACATGACGCCGGCTCGGGGACACAACACAGGTTCAGGGAGATGACGTGGACTTGGAGAGCTGATGTGGACTTGGGAAAATGTGGGTCTGGAAAGATGTGGAATTGGAGAGATGATTCAGACTTGGGGAGATGATGTTGGCTTGGGGAGATGTTGGCTCAGGGAGATGACGTGGGCTCAGGGAGATGACCCGGGCTCATTGAGATGATGTGAGCTCCCTGATATGGCGTCGGCTTGGGGACATGACAAGGTCTCAAAGACATGAAACCGGCTCAGGGAGATGACGTGGGCTCAAGGAGATGATGGGGGCTCGGGGAGACGACGCGGGATTGCAGATATTTTTCAGGCTCGCAGACATGACTTGGGCTCGCTGACATGACGTTGACTCGAGGACATGACACTGGCTTGGGGTCACGACACGGGTTCAGGGAGATGACGTGGGCTTGGGGAGATGATGCGGACTTGGGGAGATGATTGGACTGTGGGAGATAACTTGGGCTTGGGGTGATGAAGCGGTCTTGCAGATATGGTGTGGGGTCAGGGAGATGATGCAGGCTTTGGGAGATGACGTTCGCTTGGGAGATCATGCGGGCTTGGGGAGATGATTTGTTCTTGGGGACATGATGCAGGCTTAGTGTGGTGAGGTCGGGTTAGGTACATGTGGGCCTGGAAACATGATGCCGGCTTGGGGAGGTGATGCGGGCTTGGGGAGGTGATGCGGGCTTGTGGAGATGATGTGGGCTTGGTGAGATGATTGGGCTTCGGGAGATGATGCGGGCTTGGGGAGATGATGTGGGCTTGGGGAGATGATTGGGCTTGGGGAGATGATGTGGGCTTGGGGAGATGATTGTTCTTGGGGAGATGATGTGGGCTTGGGGAGATGATGTGGGCTTGGGGAGATGATTGGGCTTGGGGAGATGATGTGGGCTTGGGGAGATGATTGTTTTTGGGGAGATGATGTGGGCTTGGGGATCATCTTAGAAATGCAGTCTAAGGGGGGTGGAGGGTGGGAAGGGATCGACTGGGATTTCAAAATTGTAGAATAGATAAACAAGATTACACTCTATAGCACAGGGAAATATCACAAAATGTTATGATTACTCACAGAGAAAAAAATGTGACAATGTGTGTGTATATGTCCATGAATGACTGAAAAATTGTGCTGAACACTGGAATTTGACACAACATTGTAAAATGTTTATAAATCAATAAAAAATGTAAAAAAAAAAAGAAAAGAAATGCAGTCTAAACTTGTATTTAATGTTTTTACTAATTAGATATTCAAGGCTCATAATAATGTTAAAATAATATAATAAATAATTAACATTCAATGCTATATAGCCTCCATCTCTTTTTTCACCTGGGCTGGTGTCTCTGCTTTTGTTGTGTTTTCAAGCCAGTTCTATTCCATGTATATTTGGTAAGTAGTAAGGGATCACTTCTAACTTGGACACGTTAAGGTTATGAGAGAAATTATGTGCTCTGTCTCATGGAATTAAGACCAAAATTTTACATAAATAAACAACTGGAGAGTAATACAAGATGAATTTGACAATAAAACAGTAACTAATATTTATTGATATATTTATGTCATTCAAAATTGACATGCTTCACAGAGGCTGTATCATAAAATATTCAAAAATTATAATGGACTTTCAATTCCAAACAGTCCTCAGCTTTACTCTCAGATGCACCACGGCCCAAGCTGTATTGCCTTGGCAGGTCACTTATTTTCTCATGTATTAAAAACATAAAATATTAGTTATCTATGCTCTAGGTTATCAATGAGATATAAATTTAATGAAGACTTGTCTAAGCAGCAAGGTAGATGCAATTTATTAATCAGCTAGTCGTTTTGTAAGCACATGCTACGTGTCAGGCGTTATGTTATTTCCTGAGGAAACCCAGGTACAATCGTGCATGATTATTTTGCTGTCAAGGAATTTGGGGATAGAAAGATATAAGTAAATCAAGAATTAAACTGCACAGGGTGTATTCAGGTGCTGCAGGAGCACAAATGAGGTGTGCCAGTGTTCAGATGGCTGGTCAGGGAATACTTAAAGAAGCAATGTTACCGAGTCCAAACTCATTCTGCTGGCCACACAACAGGCCAATAAATTGGGAGACAAGGTGTTGGGGCAAGGAATAGCAAAATTATTCAGAAAGCCAGCAGACTGAGGGGATGGCAGACTACTGTCTTGGAGAGCCATCCTGCTCCAGTCAGAATACAGGCTTCTTTTATCCAAAAAAAAAAAAAAACAAACAAACCAGGGGAGGGGGTGTGGTTCATTGTTGCAAACTTCTTGCTGTAGAAAGTCTTTGTTCTTGCAGCATCCGTGTGGGCCAGGCCATGGTGTCCCTGTAAACCTCCAACAAAACAAAGGTTATTCTCTATCTTGCAACTCACCATCTCTACCTAAGTGCAGAAGAGCTAACATCCTGAAACTTCAGAGCCCCTAAAACAAGACTCTCCTGTCTATTTCAGGCTAAAGGCAACATTGTTTCACAAAAGGTGCAGAGCTGGCAACACTGAGCCTGGAAAACAGGGCACAGGGTTATAACTAAAGGAATAGATCCAGTATAGTCAGATCTGTTCTCCTCTATTACAGGATTAGGTTTGTTTGTTTGTTTGTTTATTTATTTCTGGAGGGACTGGGGATGGAACCCAGGACCGGTGCATGCTAAGCACGTGCTCTACCACTGAGCTATACCTTCCTCCCACCAGAAAATATTGTTAAATTGAAGAGTGTATGTTGTTTTTTTAGACAGTGCTCTTGCACGTCTAGCGACTACGATGAAGTATCAGCAACACTTTTACACGCACTGGGAAACCAAAGCTTTGTGTGACTCACTTTGTTGCAATATTTGCTTTATCGCCTGGTCTGGAACTGAACTCGCAGTATTTCCGAGGTCTTACTGTACCTGGAATTTAATAAATGATTTTATTGTGTTAATTGCAGATTCCCATGCAGTTTTAAGAAATAGTCCAGAGAGGGAGGTGATAGCTCCGTGGAAGAGCGTGTGTCTAGCAAGCATGAGGTCCTGGATTCAATCCCCAGTAACTCCATTAAAAATAAGGAAAGAAAGAAAAATCCAAGTACCTCCCCCCCAAGTAAAGTAATAAATTTTAAAAAATAATAAAAAGAAATAATCCAGAAAGATTCTTTGTACACTTTTCCTAGTTTCACAACCTGGTGCCATTTGAGGAACTGTAGTAAACCATCACAACCTGGACATAGATATGGGATTTCTCCCCTAGTTTTATTTGCACTTATTTGTGTGTGTGTGTGTGTGTGTGTGTGTGTGTGTGTGTGTGTGTGAATTAAGGTCTACACAATTTTCTCACCTATGTAGATCTGTGCGTCCACCATCACAGTCAGATCCTTGATGTTGTCGTCTTTATAACCACAACTGCTTCCCTCCCACCAGTTGATTTTTGTGTATAGTATGAGGTCACATTTGTTTTCATTTCTTTTTTAAGTGATCTGTATTCAGTGGCCCTGGCATCATTTATTTACAGGGCCATCCTTTCCCCACTTCTCTGAAGCATCCCCTCTGCTGTAAATTGTCTCCATGTATATATGAGTCTACGGTTCTTCCATTCATTGTCCCGTTTGTTTCTTCTCACATCGGAACTGCGCTGCCTTAATTACTACTGCACCTTTAAAAAGAGGTTGCTATGTAGTAGAAAAAGCTGTTTCTTACTTTTCTTCTGTAAACATTGTCTTGGCTATTCTTGGCCCTTTGTATTTCTTACTAGTTTCCAAAGGGGGAAGGTATAGCTCAGTGGCAGAGCATGTACTTAGTATGCATGAGGTGCTGGGTTCAATCCGCAGTCCCACCATTAAAAATAAATGGACAAACCTAATTACCATCACTCCTACCCCCACCAAATAAACAAGAAAACTAGTTTCCTGATGAATTTTCCACAACAGGACCTATGTGACATCTCATTCTCAGAACTAGAGTGAACTCACACCGATGTTTCTTCTCTCTCACAAAAGGGGGCTCCAAGGCAGCAGCTGTGTGTTCCCCATCAATGTTGTTACATTGATCTGACCTCGGGCTCTGGTCTCTAATACCCTCTGGAAGGAGCTGGGATATTGGGAAGATGGTTCTTACAAACCTTTGGCTATATAACTTCCTGCCATGAAATAAGGAGTGAAAAAGCCAAGCAATGTCAAGTTTAGATCCCCCTGCCCCCCTTTTCTGAATGGAATTAGGCAACTGGACTGTAGGAACGAGTCATCTCTGGCGGAACTGAGCTGGGAGTGGCTGTTGGGAGGCTTGGGCCGTCTTGCCTCCCATGTGTTGCAGTGGGTCCCAGGATCAGCATCTGATCTGCAGCAGTGCGGGAAGGGCGCTCCAGAATGGTCCTAAGTTGGGGCAGGAGAGCAGAGCCTCAGGACCCCCTACATCCATCCATAGCTGGAGGTGGGGTTGGTCCAGAAGGAAGCAGGACCCTGGGTGGAGCAGCTATCCTCAGACAAGGCGATCCTTCTGACTGGCCTCTGAGAGCTGCTTCCTGGTACCTGTGCTACCTGCAGCTGAGGGATGCGCCCCAGGACCCTGGGGTGGGTCTGGGAGATGCCACTTCAGATCTGCTGCTCAGGTATGTGCTGGGAGCAACAACTCCAGCGCTCGGGGGGCCTCACTTCCTGGGATAAACTTAGAAGGGTCTTTAAGGACTCATCATCCCCTCCTGTTCTGTCCTTTGTAGGTTCCCCTCACTCCCATTTGGCGCCTCCGCTGGTCTCAGTGGCTTGCCTGGAGGTATGAGCCTGACCTTCATCCCGGAGAGGTCAGCATCCCCTTCTTGGGTCTTGCCTGCTGTACTTTTCCACGCCACCAACAGAGGCCCAGGGGGCAGCAAGAGAAGGCCAAGCAGAACCCGGGACCGCACCCTTCCCTGCCCTCACTGCTGACACCGAGTCTCCCTCCTCCTGGCCCTCGCGGTCAGTCGTCCCTGTCCAGGTGCTGACCTGCTGATCCCAGAGGGCTCGGGCAGCAGCTGGAGCTTTTAGTGTCACAGACTCGCCATGTCCCCTGGTAGAAGTGTTCTCTCACCTTTGTGAACCAGGGTGAGAGGCCCTGGTTGCAGGGACGGGGAGCACCAGTTCCCCACGTGGGTCGCTTGGACAGAGTAGGGCCTCCTTTCACCTTTTTGCTCCTCTGCCCTGAGTTTTGTCGGTGATGGAGAGCTACATACATGTGACGTGACTGATGTGAATTCAGATAGCTTCCTGGGTGAGGGCATCTTGTCCCGGGCTGACACTTTGTGGCAGTGTGGGCCTCACACTTGCTTGGTGCCAGATCATGTGATCAGACCCAGTGGGTCCCCTGGCCATGTTGCCCACTCCTGCTCCTCTTTTTGCCATAAAGTGGGTCCCTTGGTCTGAGGTGATATCATGTGTGACCCTGTATTGGTGGTTTCAACATTGTTTAGAGATGCTGGCTGAGGTCCTGTGGGCAAATTCATATCTGGAAAATGTGTCTAATCCCATCAGAATTAACTGCTGCCCCTTTCAGGGCAGAACGGGCTCCGCTGTCATCAGCTTTGTTGATGCTGCAACAAACACAGGAGTGTTACCGAGTCCAAACTCACTCTGCTTGCCGCATGACAGGCCAATAAATTGGGAGACGAGGTGTTGGGGCAAGGAATGGCGAGTGTATTTGGAAAGCCAGCAGAGCAAGAGAACTGCATACTAATGTCTTGGAGAACCATCCTGCTCTAGTCAGAATACAGGCTCCTTTGATACAAAAACACAGGGGAGGGGGTGTGGTTGGTTGTTGCAAACTTCTTGCTGTAGGAATTCTTCCTTCTTACAGCCATGTATGTGGGTCAGGTCATGGTGTCCCTGTTAACTGCCAACAAAACAAAGGTTATTTTCTATTCTGCAACTTGTTATCTTTATGCAAGTGCAGAAGTGTTCATATCCTTAAAGGTCGGAGCCTTGAGAAAAGGCTCTCCTGTTTACCAGACAGCCTAAAGGCAACATTGTTTACAAAAGGTGCAGAGCGAGCAAGACTAAGCCTAGAAAACAGGGCGCAGTGGTTAAAGCTAAAGGAACAGATCTAATACGGAGTCAGATTTGTCCTCCTCTATTACAAAGTCTTTTAGGCCCAAATCCACGGGAGACCAGAACCCCAGGTGCCAAGGGGATCCCACACCTGAGAGTCACACACCATGGCCCAGGCTTCCCAAGGGACTGCACCCTGCATTGGTTCACCTGTCACACTTCTTTAAACTGGGCTCCTAGACTGTGGGCATCCCTGTTTCAGCACTGAAAACAAATTTAAAACAAGGTCAAAGAGCAATGTGAAAACACATACCCTGTGAGGAGCGGAGAAGAAAATTCAGTATTCCTGGCTCCTGACAACTTCATTTATTATGACAGCCCAGCTGCTTCTCCACACTGCCTCCCTGATGCTTCATACTTAAAAAGGAAAATGACCTAGTAGAGATTTTTAATTAGTCTAAAACCCTTGAGAAGTTGACTCGAAGAACACCTGCTAAATTTTCAACTCTTCACTCATTAACAGTGATGTACAGACATTAAACATAGTTGTCTCTCTTCCCAGACAACTATGTTCCCCAAAAATGAGAGGAGTGCTTTCCACTGGCCCCTGACTCTCATGACTGAGAACCTCCTCTGTGACTTGCCTTTCTAGAGCCCAGACCCCCCTCACTGCTAGAACTCTCCTTCAGAGGGGTTCCTCTTACTAGCATCAGCGAATCAACTCAGTCCTTCTTGCCAAAGACCGTCCCTCGTCCAGGATGCACCGCACACGCGGTCATTGCAATAAGTGCTCCCAGTGTTCCTGTGAACAGGTAAGTCAGTTCCGCACACTGAGCTTGGACTCTGTGGGATCTCTTGTTTCTAACAATTCAAAGTTATGACACTCGGCACAAACTTAAAATAAGAACCTTGAGAATTTTAAATGCTTATGCTTCATTCTTTACCTAGAAGCATAGTTAAATTTTGGAAAGCTTGGGAGATGCATCCAAAGACAAAGCCCTGAGATTTTACAGGCACCAGTGACCACAGCGTCCTCCGCATCTCCAGCCCTGTCAGGAGAATGTGCAAGGCTGGGTTCTCACAGAAACTGCCCAACCCCGTCCCTTCAGTCCCCCTCTCTTCCTGAAAACCGCGCCGAGAAGACCAGTGCGGAGGCCGCGCGGGGAAGTGCGGGCGCCCGGCGAGGTGCAGGCGGCGGCCCGGGGGCAGGAGGGGCCGGGGAGCGGGGCAGTGATGCTACGACCGCGTTGGGGGGTGCGGCAGGTGCCCCGCGCGGCGGGAGCCCGCTCCCTCCCGGTGAAGTGAGGCTGCCAGAGACTAAACTGACCCCGGTTCGCCTCTGCCCACCTGCCGCCCTTGGCCTCCGGGCCAGCCGCCGTCCGCAGGGGCCGGTGCTGCCGCAGCCGGGCCGCCTCGCTCGTGGTGCCCGAGCGCCCGCTGCCCGGGCTGCGCAGAGCCCGCCTCCTGTCATTTGAGGATTTTAACAATATCCATCGTTTTCCTCTTTTAAACCATAGATCATCTAGAAGCAGCATGTTGCTTGTTTTCTACATTAGATATATAAGGTTTTTAAAATGCATTTTTTACATATAGATTCCTAAATTAATTGTATTTTGGATGGAGAATACGGCCCCTTTGTGATTATTTGAAATTTGAAACTTGGCTTCGTTTGCTTCAGATTTTTTAATGCTTCAAATGTGCTGGCCTTCCACTGTGGGGTGCACCACCGCCTGTATGTGCAAATACGTCCATTTTTGCAACTGTGCTAATGGCAACACCCGTCTCTTTCCTGATTCCGTTTTCTTCTTGACATAGCAATTACTGAGAGCACTGTGTTAAAGCTTCCTAATAGGAGATACATGTATTTGTCAGTTTCACCTTGCAGGGCTGTCAGTTTTGGTTTTTATATGTTTTTAAGTTGTGCCCATTGGTGCGTGTACGCTCAGAGATCTGACCTTGTTTACTCTTTATTAATGTTTTGCTCTTACTTCAAAGTATATAGTGCCTAAGAACTCATGTAGCTGCAGGATGTGATTGTGGTTATTTGCCCAGAAATCTTTCCCTGGTTACTTTCAACCTTCTTGTGTCCTTGTGCGCACGTGTGTACGAGCTCGTGTATTCAAGTTACTCCAGTGGGTCCCTATGTGTCTTTGACATCTCTTGTGAAAAGAACATGAGTAACATTAAAAATTCAATTAAAAAAAACTTTATAGGAACTTACTTTAGACCACTGATTCTTAGTATGCATATTTTATTTTATTGTTACTTTTTATTGAAGTATAGTCAGTTACAATGTGTCAGTTACAATGTGTCAGTTTCTGGTGTACAGCATGTTTCACTCATACATCAACATACATATATTTGTTTTCATATTCTTTTTCATTATACATTACTACAAGATATTGAATATAGTTCCCTGTGGTATACAGTAGCACCTTGTTGTTTATCTATTTTATATATAGTAGTATCTGCTAATCCCAAACTCCCAGTTTATCCTCTCCCCGTCCTGGGTAACCACAGGTTTGTTCTCTATGTCTGAGAGTCTGTTTCTGTTTTGCAAATAAGTTCATTTGTCTTTAGATTTCACTTATAAGTGATATCATATGGTATTTTTCTTTCTCTTTTTGGCTTATTTCACTTAGAATGACAATCTCCAGGTCCATCCATGTTGCTGCAAGTGGCATTATTTCATTATTTTTTATGGCTGAGTAGTACTCCACTGTAGAAATCAGCATGCATATTTTAGGTTGAATGCTGGTATTTATTTTGTCCATTCCCTTTACACTCATTTTTCTGGTTCTCTGTTTCTTTTCTTGCATTCATCTAGTTTCTCTTCTTATCTCATTTTCTGTTCTGCTAATTTAGAAAGTGTACACCAGTTTCTGCTTTTAAGTAGCTTGGAAATGCACATTGAACTTAACATCTAAGGTAAGTTCATGTCTACCTTCCTTCCCCAGATATAAAATCACCTGAGGCCATCTGAAATGCTGTGGGATGAGTGCTGACCCCTAGCTCAGTACATCCTGCTGTCCTGCCGACAAGACAAAGCTGAGTTTACTGCTCACCGTGGTGACAGAGATGACTGGGCAGCCTTGCTGTCATCTGGGGCGGGGGAGCAGAGCCAGATTTTCTTGAGGATTTGAAGTTGGGTTTCAAATGGAGACTTGATGAATTGAAGAGTCAGGTAAGAATTAGGATGTAATGGTGTAGAGTTGCTGGAAACAAGGCAAGGGTTTTCAGGTATGGGGTTCCATGGTGTTAGGTAGGAAATTATGCTTTGAGTTGAAGGAGTTAATGGTTCTCTGGCAGAAGTTCCTGTAATGAACAGAAAAGTTATTTGCCTGGGCAATGATGAAGACACTAGCATAGGAATGCTGTGTCACTGTTAGCAGTTAACTCAGTGGTTTCATCCTTATTGTCCAATCACTACCTTTATCCCCACGCCTGATGGTACATATTAGTTACTGAGGATTTTTGTTTTGTATGTTTTAACTTCACAAGTTAAGCATGTGTTGTTATTATCACGTATAATCAATGTTTCTGTAGCTACACCTCTGTGTTTACTTTTGGCGTGAATGATTTCTTCTTGCGTTTCAGAATTTAGGGGGTGGATATTATTTGATTTCTTTAAGTACAGTCTAATTTAATTGAAAGCTCGTTGGAAGTAAATACTCAGTTCTTATTTATTTGAAAAGTCCTTTGTTTCACCTTTATTCTTGGAAGTTAGTCAGACTGCACATGGAATTTTAGGTTTACCCTCACTCTTCAAATTTGGCCAGACTGGACATGGAATTTTCAGTTGTATGTTGGTGTTTTTCTCCGTAACATGAAGATGCCTCTCCATTGTCTTAAGGCTGTCGAGAAGCTAGGTCAGATTACTGCTGACACAGCCCTGCAGCCTTCCGCTCGGTGGTACATTCAGGGTGCACAGGGGGGATGGAGCTAGGGCCCCACCGCAGGTGCCTGTGTACCTCCTGTGGCCCGTGAACCCCTGTTCTGCATATTGAGGCTGGGCAGTGGCCCACAGGGGTCCAGAGCATATTTGTCTCACTGTAATCTTGGTGTCTTGTGCCTGGCTTGTCCTCCTGAGAGTTCGCTCATTTCCCTGACAGTTCAGTATTGCATGAAAGACCGATTTTCTTTGAATCATTTATTCAGCAATTTTTGTTGTGATGTACCAACAGGAGTTTCTCTGCCTAACTTTGTCCACCGCATGGCTGGAAGCAAGACTGTTTCAAGCAAATAAAGTTTCTCCTAACAGGATTCAGTACTCTCAGGTTCAAACTTAAAGTTGATTTTTTTTTTTAATGGTAGAATTGACTCTTCTCCATGACAGTGCTAGACAACTAAAATACAGATGTGCTGCCACTGAAATGCATCTTATGAATGTAAACTGCCCCATTTTCAGTATTTTTTTTTAAGTCTGAGACATGGGAGAGTCTGGAAAATGTGAATGAGTGTTTTAGCTATGTCTGTAAAAGGACAGACTCCAGTGAGATGTTTGAATTTCCCCCCACAGCCCTGGTGGCTTCTCAGATCACACTTTATAAAGAAAGAGATACAGGTGTCTTTATGCTACTGAAGATGGATATTATTATAAAGAGCAAAGCAAGTCAGAGGCAAGTTAGGTTCTGTCGTGTTATAGCCCGAGAAGCCGTGCAGGCAGCATGGTGGAGGTGTTGGTGTGGGGCTGGAGCGGAGAGACAGGAGTGTGTGTGTGTGTGTGTGTGCACGCACGCATGCACATGTGTAAAAACATCAGTAAAAATTACTGAAATATGTCTTGTTTTTCAATATTGTCTGTGCCTGAGTAGCTCTTATGTAAGTGACATATGCTGTCTCAAGAGGTGATATTTTTAGTGGAAAACTTCTTTAAAAATATTTGTGTTTGTTCTTCTGACTTAAATAATTTATACTCATTATGTATTATATTTTACAAAGAGAAATACCGTAAGAAACAGTGTTTGCAATCAGTTGGTCCAGTTTAAAATAGGGCCTCTTTTTCACCAAAACAATGGGCTCTCTTTTGGAGGAAAAGTATCATCAGTGCCATGGGGGAAGAATTTAATAATAGAAATGCTAAAAGACACTAAATGAGATAAACACCTGTTTAATATTTAGAATTTGAAATGATCAAAATTGTTAGTTTTTCTTTAAAATTAAAAAAAAGTCTCTTGGACTCTCTCCTCACTTCCTGCTGTTTGTAATGGAATTCACGTGGCATTGTCATTTGTTCATGTGCTCATTACTGTTGAATTCAAGGAGCGTGTCCTGATCACCGAGTGAGGTAGGAGGGTGAAGGCGGCAGCGGTGAACAGGAGGAGGCTGCGCCCTCAAGTAGCTCCCAGTCTGGGGAAAGAGGCAGACAAGTAAACATGCAGTTAAAATAAACGCCTCCAGTCCCAGAGTATGTTCAGTAACACGGAGCACAGTCATTACCGTAACTGACGGTGTCTAGGTTGCTTTCTTGATCATTTTCTAATTGAGGCTTACAAGCAACAGTCTCTAAGTAATTGTTACTCATTTATTATGGAGAAATTGGGTGCAGACATTAACCCCCCACCCCCACCCCACGCAGACCTCAAGCACTCAAATGCTCATTTTCTGTGTTTCCCTCTGGTGGGCAGAACTTTCGAGCGTAGC
Source organism: Camelus ferus (assembly GCF_009834535.1). Lineage (NCBI taxonomy): Eukaryota > Metazoa > Chordata > Mammalia > Artiodactyla > Camelidae > Camelus > Camelus ferus. The sequence continues at coordinate 36,780,525 of NC_045713.1, read as the reverse complement.
ATAGATTTCTTGTATCAATTTCTCAAGGACAGTTGCAAGCTATAGAAGATAACATTTTAAGGAAGCAATTATTTTATGAAAAGGAATAAAAATATATCTTAGTTCCATTGCTATACAATGGAAATAAAGGAGGACAATATTATTTAGCCAGTAATGACCTTACAGACCCATCAGTGCATCATAAGAGTTTATTTTTCAAGCCAAACATTTGCACGAGCCCCTTACATTGATGGGGGGGCAGCACTAGTCATGATTTGGCATGACTGATCTTGCATTTCAGCCCCGAGAGGTCCAAAGGTGTCCCAGGAAGCCCTCGACCTCTGTGGTCTCCAGAGCCAGGGCTCTCAGTGTGCAGCTGGGTAGGAATGAGTTATCCTCTGCCTGGGAAGCCCAGTCCTGTTCTGATGGCGAGAAAAGCTCAGGTGGAACAAAAGCAGCAGTGCCTTTGGAAGGTGTGCCATGGGAACCTTGCTGTAAGACCTGATGAGTTTTGCTTGGTGTTCCACATGGCCACGTGGTTTGCCTCCCTGCATCCCTGGCGAGGGGTAGGGGAACCCAGTTGGCTTGGAGCATTGATTATTCATTCTCAAGACTTTCTGAAAGGGCCTGTCTTAGTGGCAGCAAGTGCAGGTGGGTTACCTAAACAGACCACTGCCCTTTCAGGGCTGAAGGGGAGGGTGCTTTGGAGGAACCTGTGAGGGCAAACGTAGTGTCTCCTGCAGTGCCTGTTGTAGTAAGAAGGGTTGTGCATCTTTAAGCACAGAAAGATTCCTGACCATCCAGAAGGATGGGGATACAAGGGGGAGTAGACCTTGACAAGTAGATCAGAGTTCAGCAGCAGACAGGCACCGACTAGATCCTCAGTAAAAGTTAGTTAAGATAAAATAATAGGTGGGTTACAAAGGACTGAGCCCTCCAGACAGAGTCAGGCTGGCTCCTAGGAGCAGGTGACACTGTGGAGCGTGGTTGGGGGGGCTGGGTCTGAGGGCTTGGGGTTCTTGGCCATGGCTTTGCATTTCCTTCTTTCCTCTTGGAAGCTAAGTTAAGGGCTTAGTGGCAGATAGAGCATCTTCTGGTTTCTATTTTAGGCGACAATGCTGACAGAAGCTGTGCAAAATAGATGGGAGGAGAGTTTAAAGGCACTTAGAAGAGTTGAAGGAATTTTATTTCTCAGACACAAACTTTACAGGTAGATCATTCCTCAGCCCTGCACTTGCCCTGATTGTTTTCCACTTGATCTAATGACAGAAAGCACCCCCCCCTCTGGCCATCGCCCATTCTTTGTTAAAGCTCCCTGTGAGGGCGGGGGCAGGAGGGGCGCCCAGGGACCTGCATTTGCAGAAACTCTCCATCGGGATGGATGCGTTCTATTTCAGAGCTCCATCCTCTTGGTCCCAGGGCACAAGTTTTGGGAAGAACAATATGACCAACTTCAATATTGTTGACAATCAAAATATTTATATTAAAGACAGACCAAGGAATAATTTAGTGTGATAAGTGACCACACAGTTACAGAGAAGAGACGCCTTTCTCATTCCTCCAAGGGTTAGGGCAGGTTCCCATGGACTCTGAGAGGAGCAGATGGCACAAACCGATGTTCGTAGCTCCCAGGAACACTGCTACTGCAGCTCTGCTACAGGTGTGCTGTAGTAGATCAAATCCCCCCACTAGGGGACGGCATAAGTTGAAAGTGGGATTTACACAAGAAAGTGTCACTTTAGGAGTCTTTGAGTTTCAAATAACCACACAAAATTAGCCAGTAACTGACATAAAAAGGAAATGTTTGGATGTTTCAGAACACCTCAGGGATGGGCTTCATCCGTGTTTGAATGATGCCATCCACGCTGTCCCTTTTTCTGCCACCATAGACTTGCTTCCTCCCATGGTTGATTTTCTCCTCCATCAGTCCATCTTTGTCTTTGTAAAATGGCAGACAAAGCCAGAGAAGTGCCCAGATTTTAGCACATGAAATCTCTGAGGGAGCCAGGAACTTTTCCTGCCAAAATTCTCAAAAGAGTTTTGATTGGCCTGGTTTGAGCCAAGTAGCCATCGTTGGATCAGTTCCAGGGGGAGCTGGGGGTAGGTGTTAGGGTACCTGGCAAGATTGGGGTCACCTGCCTATCCTGAAATGAAGTGAAGGACTGTATTGGGGGATAAATGGTTCCTGAAAGCAAAACTTTCTTTTTCCATCAGAAGGAGGAATTGGTGGTGGTGTAAAAATAACCATCCCCATGATTGCTGTTAAGACCCAAAAGGAGTTAAGTGCAGCTTTGAAACGTACACCTACTGTTTTTCCTGCTGGCACAGCCCTGTGGCCACAAAATCAAGTTCTCTTTAGAGTGAAGATGTTGCCCTTTCCAGCACCTCTTTTGAGTACAATTAGCTCAATGGCGTAATGTATAGTTTTGTTATCCTTTGACCTCTGTAGCAATTACTTTTGTAACTTAAAAAAAAAATCATTTCCCGAGAGGGCTTAAAACGAAGGATCGGGATCTGGCCAAGTCTGAGATCAAGGGACTCTGCCCTTGGCTAATAAGATGTTTTGGTTTTATGTTTTGAAATATTCAAAATCAACATTCCAGCAGACAAAGAATGAGTCACGTAGCCCCCAACACGCACGTCTGACTCACCCAGTGCTGTCTCTCTTGGACTCTCTACCTTTGTCCTGGGTCTTGTCCCCGCCTCTCCTACTCCCAATACCGCCCTCTCTTTTTGCCTTCCTTCCCCGCCTTCCCTGTTTATTGCCCTGGTACCAGTTTTCCCGCAGTGATTCAGAAGGAGTTTGATGGTTTGCAGTCTGTGAGGATTTGGGGAATCTTTGGGTACCACCTAGTGCTACGTCTGTACTTGGAGTTGCTCCCATGTCTTCCCTTGGAGTGATGGTGGAATCTCCTGTTTGACTTTCCCACTGGCATGCTGATACACATGGACAACTTTTAGGTCCAAAGAAATACCTGTATCGCTGGGCAGCTAGCTAGCTATCTGCCTGTGTCTTTTTACCCGCAAAGGAAAACCGACCAAGAGCAGCTCAGGGCCCGTCAGCATCACAGAGGACCTCTGCGTGCGTGCATCTTACACACGTGGCTATGCTTCTGCGCTGGCTTCTTGCTTCTCAACTTACTCAGTGTCTTATGCAGTTAAAAAAAGGCAAAAAGCAGGTATTTGCTTTCTTTTCCTTCAAACTTTGAATCTAGTGCGTTGGAGAAATGCACCTTCCGCCCTCTTTGGAATGCTGTGTTAACATAGTATAATTTTTACTGGTTTTGTAATTTTTCCTGATTTTGCCCTTCCCTGACTATGTTTTAAAAGACATTGCCCCCTTACACCCAAGTGTGGTTGTACTTGTGTTGTTGGTTTGTTTTGAAACATTTTGCCTGCTTTCTCTTCAGTATTTCTGGATGTAAACTCATCCTGGTGGTATAGTACACGGCTGCTTGAAGTGCGAGGATGACTTCTGACTACGCCAAACATTCCGCAAAGTGTATTTTATCTGTGATTAACCACTTGACTAACAATACTGGCTAACAGATGTTGCAAAACAAAACAAAATAAAATGTGTCTATTGTTTGCTTTCCTATTAATTTTGGTTTAAAACATGTTTGCACTTGTCTGACTTGTGTCTTATTGACATTGATTGGCATATTAAAAGTCACTCAGTGCCTGCCTTAAAGAATACTGGAAAGAAAAAAAAACCCCTGTATCTCCAGTACTAAGCTATTAATACGTTTTTGCTATATAGCTTTCAAATGACAAGCTCTCTTCAGTTCACCTGGTCATGACATGGGCTGTGTTCAGATGCCAGCTCTCTTTAGGGTACAGCCTAACTTCTGAAGAAGTTCACCTTTAAGTAGGCTACCTCCGCTGGCTTTTATAGGACAGGGAGCTGCTGACTTAGGATTCACTTCTAACTGATTGATGGACTTGTTTCTAATTGTGATTTGATTTCCCATCTAATGCTTTTGCCAGAATGAATCAGAAGACAGAAGTTTCACAAAAAGATGATTATTTTGCCATTTAATTGACAGAGGTTGAAATATTTAACAAGACCCTCTAAGTTAAGCTTGAATGATGTCAGTGCACCTGATTCACATGTGAAGGTGGAGATGGGCGTTAAGGGCCGCCTTCCCGCCTCCTTGGCCGTGTCGGCCATCCATACACCTGTTTTCAGCAGAAGGGCTGCCGTGAGTATTTTTTCCTTGCCCGTGTTCACCACAGGTAAGGCAGTGCCCCTGTGTGCCCCAGTGGACTGATTCTGTGAAGGCAGAAGCAACTATGGGCATTCACTGAAACTAACAGAAAGAATAGAAAAAAGGGGTTTTCTGTTGTTAGACAGAGGATCTCAGAAATCAGAGAAAAAGTTCTTTTATTGGATGAAAATAGTTAATGATTATGCTATGGAAAAGACCTTATTTTAACATCTCATTGAGTCAAATCAAGGGAACCTCACCTTAATTTAGGACAGTGTTCTAACCCAAGGGTTTATGGTGGTCATGACTTGCCTACAGATGAGATGAAATTCAATATAGGTCATGATGGGTGCTTGTCTAAGCTACCACTTGGCTTAAAAACAGTTGGCAAGACCTCTGTGTGTTCTGAGATATGCACCCAAGGGTGGGTGGTGTGGAAGGAGGGCAGAAGTCTGGTCCCCAGGGAGTGAACTTTGCCTCTGTGACCTCCAATTCAGAGCTCAACGAAGGTTAGCAATGTGGGAAGATGCTTCTTTTTGGATCGGGAAATATGCCCTTGCCCAGAGTAATGTATATCTTCTCTAATTTTTGGCAATAGAAGCATTCAGGTTACTGGTACACAGAGCTGTATGTTCCTACGCTGGTATTAAAACCCCAGGGGACACCATGAGGCGAATGGATTCTTCCTCACGCAGCAAGGTAAATTTCTGGATGTATTTTTCTGTACACACAGTACTGGGGCTACTCGGTTGGAAAATAAAGAAATTCCATTTTCACATTGCTGTGGGTCCCACACTGATGACTTCGGTGGTTTAGTGGGATGAATTGGCAACTCCTGCGCTTGAGAGAATCTCACTGACGAGGAGGAACACTGGCTTGGAGCGCCAACCGCAATTCAGGTCCAGTTGTGTCATTTGCAGTTGGCTTTGTGGCCTCGGTTCAGTTCCTTAGCCTGTTTTATCATTGTATTCTTTAAATAAAATAAGGGGACTGGGTTCCAGATGAAGATTCAAGTCACTTCCAACACGGAAAGATTGGTTTGCTTGGGCTGTCCACACACATAGGGTCACAGTAACGTCTGTTTTCCCTTTATCCAAACAGGTAGTGCTTTATAAAAGTTCTCTGAAAATGTTAAAGTACAAGATAATATCATAACTCTTCTGTTTCTATGGGAAAAAAGCACTTTATGTTTCCTAAACTGTCATTTTACACATGATCCTTTGTATTAAAATTGAATTTTCATTTGACATTACTTCTAAGTGGCAAATGTCAGAAGTAGTGATATACTCCGTATTGTCATCAGTAAATGGTTTCTTTTTCTTTTTTGTCAATTAAATCTGCTTTTTATTTTTTACTTTTTCGCTCACATTTTACCATATTTAAAAAATATACCCCAATAACTGCTGTAAAATCTTGTATTTGGTTTTTTAAAAGATTTTATTTATTTTTATTTAGGAGGAGAAGGTAAGTAGGTTTATCTATTGATGTTTAGAGGGAGTACCAGGGATTGAACCCATGACCTTGTGCAAGCTAAGCATGCAGTCTACCACTTGAGCTATGCCCTCCCCCCTTAAAATCTTGTATTTCACTCTCTAATTGTTTTGTTTAGCAGAGAGAAAAAGTGATATAGGAAAATTAGCTTCTTATAAAACTACGAAGTAGTTCTATGTATTCAGAATGGTGAAAGATTTTTTTTTTTCCTGGATGACTATAAACCTGGTTTCTGGGATCCTAACATTTATCGTTATTATAATTTTATTGTGTATCATTTCTTTTTTTAAAGATTTTTTAAATTGGAGTACAGTCAGTTCACAGTGTTGTCAGTAAACACATTTTCTGGAAATGCCACTACCACTCCTGTCCTGTCCGCTCTCCCACCTCCCACACCTCGCACATCACTTGGCCTCCTTCCTTCCCATTTTTGAGCTTTAAGAACTGCCTTCCGATATTCAATATCTTGTAATAACCTTTCATGAAAAAGAATATGAAAGAATATATGAATATATATTGCAAGACCGGGACATTGTGCTGTACTCCAGAAATTGACACATTGTAACTGACTGTACTTCAATCAAAAAAAAAAAAATCACCTTCCTTTAAATTAAGTTTAATGGGACAGAAATGTCACTGCTTAGGAATCTATCAGGTGCTTAGTTACATCTTTTGTCATTCTCAAGCCCTTAACTGTATGACTTAAGCCCAGGACAGATCCCTAAATGTGACTGAACCAACAGCTTTGGATGAATGTGCTGTGGAGAGGTCATAGTACAGAACTTCCCCATTACACACAGGACACTTTGACGCTTCATTGCTCAAAGATCCAATCCCCCTCCCGAGTTATTCCTCAGAGCTCCTTCAAGCATGTGGGAAAATAAGCAAATTTTCAAAGCTCAAGGACCCTGTACTCCCAGTCTGCCAAGAGCTGCAGGTTGTTCCCCAGATGGCCTCTGACTTACCCCTCCTCCTTTCTCAGGAGAAACCCCACGCTTTAACCTCAAAGACATCATGCAGTTCTTGACTTTTCTTTCTGCGGCACCCCATCTCAGCCTGTCTGTTTGAATAAGCAAGCTGGTTCATGATATCAAAATATTTGTGTAAATGGAACCAGTCCTAATTTACTGCTTCTAACAGTGTTTCATGGGATTGTGGTAGGCTGTTTGTGCTGAGGTGTCGGGGTTAATCTCGGTGGCAATGAGACCTGGCCCGTATGTGATGCTAGGGAATGCTGGCCCCAAACTCTCTAATCACAGTTTACCCACCACTTAGATTAAGAACTTCCAAACACAGGACTCTAAAAGAGTGGTACCTCAGTCCCCACGTGGTGCTGCTCTTCTTTTAGGCTCAGCAAAATTCGGAGGCTTGTTTATTTCTCTCAAGAGCTTGAAAAGGGGGAATTTCTTAAGAGCCAAGAAAGAAGATTTGAAAACTTATTCAGAGTTTTCCATGCAGCCTGCAAAGAAAGGAAAGAAGGAAAAAGAGAAAGGAAGAGAGAAGAAAGAGAGGGTGGGAGCAAGATGGTCTGGATGCTGCGGGCTGTCTGCAAAGGGCACTCCTCTCCCAATGTCCATGTCACGGGGCTAGGGCAGATAACCCTGGCAGGTAGCAGCCATGTGACCGCTGCTACCACCTACTGAGTGTCTGTTTGGGAAGCCCTGACCTGGGTTAGTCAGTCACATGAGCTCTTTCAGCCACTCTTCTCGGTAGAGATTGTCCCTATTTTACAAAAGAGGACACAGGCTGAAAGAGGACGTGAAAATTGTCCAAAAAGACAGAGCTGGTAAAGGGTAGAGATGGTCCTCCTACCTTGGCTCAGAGGTGAAGCATGATATAAGAGCAGAGTTACCCCTGACTCTACTGGCTGTTATGTTATTTCCTCAGCAAGAAAAACATCATTATCTGTCTTTCCTGTTCATCATAAAACTGAATAAAAACAACACCTCGTAGCGTGGCCATGATCACGTGACCAATTTACTGCCTCTCTGATGATTTTGATGACTAGGGAGTAACTGGCTTATAACACATCGTCCCTCCCCAAACCTTTGGCTAACGATAGGAATTTATTGCCATCAAGTCTTTACGGTCAGTGCAAGGTTCTAGTTTACTTACTTGGGCTCTGGCTTACTGTGCTGCAGTGGGCGATGTGCGTTTCCCCTCCTTGGATCAGAGATTAAGTATGAGCTGAGGGAAGGCCACTAAGTGTAAGGAGGCCTCAGGGACAGGGCAGAAGCATCGACATCATCCCTGCCTTCAGGGAACATCCATGGTAGCTGGACCCAGGGGCGCTTGAAAGAAACAAGACAATAAGAAATTAACTGCTGAATTGTGAAGAATAGGCTAGATTTGCAAAGTGTAGGAGTCTGAACAGAAATGAACTGCCTGGTGGAGGGTCACAAGTCCAGGAGACGCCAAAAGTTGGTATTTCCCTTCACGAACTCACCACTGGAAGGTGGCCTTTAGCTGATGATCCCAAATCTGGTGTGAATTAGACATTGAATAGTGAGCAGCTTCTGGATGACAGGTATTAAGTGAGCAGAACTCTCCAAATACCAACCTGTAAACCAGAATGAAATGTGTTAAATTTAAATGAAAAATGTAATTGTCCAAGGTTCTGATCTGACAAAGAGGCAAATAAATAACAATTGGCGGTTTTGTATGTGGTGTATGTGATGTGGGGACCAGTGCGTCATCACAAAGTGGCTGATAAATGAAGGCTAGTCTCACAACGTGTAGAGAAGTGAGGCGTCGCAGGAGGCGGAGAAAGATTGTGGAGTCCCGGTGGCGGCTGGAATCCTCTGGGTTATGTTAATGAGGGCCTGAAATCATGGGGTTTCAGTATGAAGAGAGGAAATAGACTGACATCTTTGGAAATGAACAACAGTATTTGCACTCACAACTTATGGGCCAGGCTGGGTGTGATAAGGGAGGACTAGTCAGAGACCACTTCATAACTCATTAATCTCCTGTTTAACAAAGCAGGTGGGGAGAGCTAGAAAGCCTTAGCTACAGTTCTGCTCATTACTTCCTTGAGAGAGGTAAAATGTTTAGTCAAAGAGAATGATTGATAGTAAAAATAAGGCTGGAGATTTACTGGAGAATATGCGAATACTGCTTTACAGTCCTTTATTCAGTCCAGTGACCACTCCTGAGGCTGAGATATATAAGTATGTCTCCTAACTTGGAGACAGATTTCAAAATGAAATAGTGAGATTCCTTAACCACAGAATTCAAACACAGCGAGTTGCATAACCAGTATTAAGCTAGTGTGCCAAGTGTCTACAGCAGATCAGAGTGCTCACTGTGGTAACGGTTAGCATGTGAGAAAATGAAGGATGATTCACATCATAATGAATTTCTAAAAAAATAGCGTCTAATTTATTACTCTGAAGAATTCAAAGTCCAGTGTCCTCATTTTTTAAAAGCCACTCGCAGTTATTTTTGAGAAAGTCAGTCATGCTTGTAGTAATGTGAATAGCCAGAATCAGAGAAAGAAGAGGAAAAAACTTTCAAGAGTATAAATATTAGTTATATAGGATTATTGCAAGACCACATGTAGAATCATGACTATTTGGTTACTTACTCTGTCTGCATATATTTGTATAGAAATATGTATGTTAGCATATATGTATCTGTAAACTCACTCACCCAGTTATCCACCCACCCACCTACCCATCCATCCATCCATCCACCCACCCATCCGTCCACCCACTTACCCATCCACCCACCCACCCATCATCCATCCACCCGCCCACCCATTCAGCCATCCATCACTCAACAGTCATTTAGTCCTTACTATGCATGAACTAAATGCCATGGGAAATAGTGGGAATAAAAAGATTATTAGATGGAGCCCTGGCCTCCATAAAGCACTGAATAGTAAGGGGGTAGGCATGCAAAAGATATAACTGAAAATTGTAATGGGTGTGGTGCAGACATGCTGGAAAAGCTTGCGCCTTTTTGCCTGTGGGACTCACAGACAGTCTGAGAAGATCCTATTCAGCTGGAATCTGCAGGATACGTGGAGTTGTGCCAAGTGAAGTGGTGGAGCAAATACTTCTGGCAACATGGAGGCAGCATCAATCAACTTTTAAATCACTGAGCGCAGGACCCATTGTTTTAGAGGAGTCATTAGGCAGGTTTTAAGTGTACCCAGTGAAACGTTCCACCACATGTGCTTGGAACCCGTTAGTCATAACTTGGAGATATAAAATGCGTTCTTGGCCTATGACAGGAATATTATTGCTGGATTGCTGCTCTGAAAGAGGTGACCATATTCGCTATCTGGTGAAATGTGCAGTCTCTCCCGGGTTAGGTCCACAGACGACTTAAGCCCTGAGTAGCCCACAATTACTCAGGTGCCCAAAGGCCCACAGGCGGACTGGAAAGTTGTCCGTGTCATGATATCCCTACAGTTTGCAGAGGGTGGGGGCAGGGAGAGGATGCACATTGCCTTCAACTCTCACTTTCTCGTGTAGTTTGAAGGACTTCAGTTCTCATGTCAACCCAATGGAATGAATGGGTCAGTGTTCCTGCCTTAGTGTCACATACCAGAGGCCAGGGACTTGGAGACTGAAAAAAAAAAAAAAAGGAAAAAAGAATAGAAATGCAGCCCCTGCCTTCCAAGAGCTTATGTTCTAAGCTCGTGTCTTATGCTAATACAGTATTACAAAGACATTTCATGGGTAATTTCTTTATATTTAAAATTCTAAATAAATGAAAATATCAACAGCTGTCATTGAAACCAGGGAACATAAATTGCTCTAAGTGCCTACTTGTCAGACATCAGTTTTGCCTATATGTGGGGTGATTACCACAGCTTTTCAGATAAGTTTCTGAACTATCTGAAACTATTCTATTTGGTTCTATTAAATTTCCAAAGTCATATGAATAGGAGGTTTTTCACACTAGCACAGGATCTGGTCCTTACCTAATTTATATGATTTTCTTCTTTAAGATGAATACAATTAAGAAGTGAAATGCATGATTGATTCTTGACATTTTCAGAGAGGAAACTGAGGCTTACTGGAATAAGTAGGTAGATAAAAATCTCTGAATATATGCATGGAAGTCGGGGTGAGTGGAGGGATAAATTGGGAGTTTGGGATTTGCAGATACACACTACTGTAAGTAAAATAGGTAAACAAGTTTATACTGTATAGCACAGGGAACTACATTCAATATCTGTAATAACCCATAATGAAAAAGAATATGAAAAGGAATACATGTATATGTATAAATGAATCACTATGCTGTATGCTGGAAATTAATATATCCCTGTAAATCAACTATATTTCAATAAAAAAAGAAAACCAAAGAAATTAAGGGGGAAAAAAGCTATTCTGCCCCTTCTGTCACAGGGTGAGAAATCTAAGAGAAAACATTGGAGCAAAAGAGGAAACGGGTGGGGAGGGTATAGCTCACTGGTAGACTGTGTGCCTAGCATGCACGAGGTCCAGGGCTCAGTCCCCAATACCTCCATTAAATAAATAAGTAAATAAATAAACTAGTGACCTCCCCCTTCAAAAAATAAATAAAATAAAAACAGAATAAATCTATAAAAAACTTTTAAAAAAGCATGCAAACTAACAAAAAATAAAGTTAAAACTAAAACAATTTTTAAAAAGAAATGCAGAACCACAGTGAATGATACATTTGAAACTGCTGAGAAGGGCAGAGTCTTCTGGGAGCCCAGGAACCTCCTAAGGGCTTGGGTAGGAGTCCTGGTCATTGGAGCCCCTGGAGGGGGTCATTTTACCAGGATGAGGAAAGAAATACAGAGCAAGGGGAACATTTTAAAAGTGAGATGAGGAGAAGACAACAAACGGGGGACCTCAGCCGCCCGGCCTCAGGAGTGGTGCCCAGGGCGGTGGGTGCAGCCACATGGGTGAGGAGCCCAGGATTTCTTTCCCTTTTCATGCTGCAAAATATGAAGTCATCAACTTTGCAGGACTTACCAGACTGACCCAACCACCCAGCAATCTGAAATGTTTCCTTGAATCTGAAGATTTCTGTTTAGTTTCCTGAGAAATGACAGTCTTCTCTGGTTTTTTTTTTATTATTATTATTACTTTTTTTTTTTTTGCCTTTGGCCTCATTCTGTAATCAGGTTGTGAAGAAGGGATCATCCCACAGATCCCATAAATCTTAGTCACTGGAAATAAAAGTGGTGACACTGGAAAAATTCAAAGATCGATGGTTTCAAAATTGCTAAGTAAACTTAAAAAAAGTTTATCCCATCTTTACGTAATTGAGTTTCTGGAGTTTACATTTTAAAGTGTTTTTATGGTATTCCAAGAGATTAATTATGTAGATTGATACCAAACATCCTTAAAGTAAATACACGTGTACTTTTATTTCACTTCAGAAAAAGGAAAGTGGTATAAGCAGAATTTTAACTATCCTACCTATACCGTAAATATTTATACCCTAAATACACACAGGTATATATGTGTATTCACATGTGTGTGGGGGCATATGCACACACATATATGCATGTTTCTATATAGCGATCACTGAGGAAAAGACAGAAAAAGCAAACAAGATCACAGTAAATTCCATTTCTATGAGTTCAACAACAAAGGTGAGTGAAAAACTAGAAAGTCTAGAAAATGGATAGAATTTTCGTTAAATAAAAAGAAGGATAGAATTTTCATTAGATGATAAAAACTTCCATTAATTAAGCATCTTCTTTATGCCTGATTCCATCCTACTGTCACTTCCTGGAGCCCCTCTGACTGGTGTATCTGATGCGGGATGAGAATATATTTCTTAGCAGAAGAGTCAGGGTGGGGAGCTCAGCGGTAAAGCGTGTGCTCAGCGGGCTCAAGGTCCTGGGCATGATCCCTGGGTTCAACCCCCGGTACCTCAATCAAGTAAATAAAGAGGCAGGTGACATGCATGGCAAATGAGTTCCAGAATGTGCTTTTGTTGTCCAAGGAATGACTTGGCTACACGGCATGTGAGAGAGAGAAAGGGTTTGGTCCTGATGGCCCACACTGCTGTCTGCAGAGCTATGGGTCTGTCTCCACGTTTACCCGTCGGCACTTGGGAGAGCTTTGTGAAAGGAGCACAGTTAGGCGGAGGGGAGGGGGCTTCGCCTCCCCTGGGGGGCTTGCAGCTTCTCCCAGCCTGGGGCAGCCTGGTCAGAGGCGTCGTGAGGGGGCTCCATTGGTCCATTTGCTCCCCTCCCATGACTGTGTGTTTTCCCTGGCTTCATGACACACTGGTATTTACTGCTTGGTTTCCGTGGACACCTCCTGTAGAAAATGATGGTATTTGCTGTTAACAGTGCCCCACAAACCTTGGAAAACAATAAAATTTTCTGGAAAATGTGGTAGTAGGTGCGTTCTAGTTATCTGTTCTGCATTGAAGCTGTTTTTTGTTGTTTGTTTATTTTTTTCTACATGACTGTACACATCATAGGAAATATGATTTGGTTCTTAAACCAGAAAAAAAAAAAAGCTAAGATTAAAAAAAAAACCTTCTGGACGATGTAGTTCAGGACTTCATTTTGCCAAAGAAGAACCTGACGTCTCGGGCTGTTTTATATTGAACAGCTTTACCCTTAAAATAAGCAGCGCACCAGTCAGGATTGAAGGGCCCTGCCCACTGTCTGTGTCTGGCAAAGTACCAGCCCACGGGTCTGTTCTTACTGATTCTGAGTAATAACTTTGAATCATGAATGATGCTGGATGAAGTGGGGAGGCTCCTTCTCTGACCCCCAGAACAGAGCAAACCCTTGTTCTCTGTGACAGGGAGGGGGAGTGGGGCTTCAGCCTCTAAGCAGGACTTAGGGAGAGGCCAGAGGTGGACCCCGGAGGAGTTTCCAAGACTCCACCTCTGTATTCACAGTGTCTCCACTTTGCCATCCCCTCCACCCTGGGGAGAAGCTCAGAGTCTGGGCCGGCGTGACCAATGGGCTAGAGGGGACCTGCTCCAAAGACATCTGTGGGTTTCAGAGTGGGCGTTTCCCCAACACCAAATTCACCTCTGTGTACACAGGGCAGCACTCACCAGTGGGCAGGGGAGCAACTGCCAGGTGCTAGTAAGAGTAGCCACCCCGAGGGCGGGGCAGGGCCAGCCAGCTCTGGGAGGTAGGCGGGGCTCCAGTCCAAGTGGGACAAAGGGACTGTGTCCCCCTCACTGACCAACCAGTCAAGCTCTGCCTTGAGAGCTGGACGCTGATTGTCCGGGAAGGCCAGAGAGAAGAGGGCCTCCAGGCTCGTGCACAGAGCTGTACACATGACGCTGGCCAGCCCCCTTCTGCAGGACGCCTTCCTCGTAGCAGTGTCAGAGCGAGCGGCCCAGTTTGCCGTAATTCGCGGCGGGCCGGTTCTTCTGGACGCCCCAGAGCCTGGCGACCTCCTCAGGCTCAGTTAGTTTGAGCCCCACCCCCTGCCGGTCCCGGGAATGGAGTGGGCATCCGTCGGGGTACGTGATTAACATGCAGAAATCAGTTACATGTCTCTACACTAATGATGAAGTATCAGGAAAGGAAAGGAAGGGAAAGAAACAATAGCTTTTAAAATCGCATCCAACAACTGTCGGCGGTGCCCGGAAAACAAGCCAGTACGCAGGGTACCCGGGGCTGCTGCTGCCTTGCTCTGGCCCTGCCGCCCGGCACCCAACCTCCGGCCCTCAGTGAGTCGGTGCGACAGCCGGGGCCGGGGCGTGCTCGGGACCCCCAAGGCTCCAGCACAGACACCTGGGCCTCAGAAATGGGAGCTTGCGCAAAGCGCTGATGGTCCCACAGGGGAAGCTCATGGATGGGGCTCCCTGCCGCCCCTTGACTATGAAGAAGTGAGTCTCTTATAAGAAGCATATAGATAGATCTCATTTTCTTATCCAGTCAGCCACCCTATATCTTTGATTGTAGCATTTAGTTAATTGACATTTAAAGTGATTATTGATTCCTGAGGTAAGCTTGCATTGCCATAACTTCCCACTTAGGACTGATTGCTGCATTCCATAGGTTTTTGGAATCCTTGTGTTTTTGCTCTCATTTGTCTCAAGTATTTTTTAAAATTTCCTCTTTGATTTATTCAGTAATCCATTGGTTGTTTAGTAGTGTATTATTAAACCCCCACGTGTTTGTGCTTTTCACATTTTTTTCCCCTTGCAATTGATTTCTAGCCTCATAGCATTGTGGTCAGAGTAGATGCTTGATTTGATTTCAGTTTTCTAAATTCACCAAGGCTTGATTTGGGGGTCAAGCATGTGATCTATTTGGAGAATGTGCCACGCGCATTTGAAAAGAATGTGTAATCTGCTGCTTTTGGATGGAATGCCCTACACATGGCAGTTAGGTCCATCTTATAATTAAATAATTTAAATACCTTGCATTTGTACTCTCCTCTCCTCACAATTACTATTTTAAATATATTTTACAGCTAATTGTTTTGTGTATTCCTTAACTGCTTATTGTGGATAGAGATGATTTTACTACTTTGTCTTTTAACCTCCATACTAGGTCTTTTAAACCTTTCTAGTTTTACTACTAGGTCTTTCAGTCTCCCTCCTTTTGGGTCCATCTCCTAGAGTAATGAAAATAAAAATAAATACATGGAACCTAATAAACTGAAAGGCTTTTGCACAGTAAAGGAAACCATGAACAAAATGAAAATCGCCCCAAGGGCCATTTGGAATTATGTCGGCAAACTCAGATCTTCTGTGTCTAAGGAGCTGGGCCTGATCTGCTTTCACCCTGCGACGGAGGAGGAGGTGGCCTCTGTCCCTCTCCTCCTGTCTTAGCAGCCGTGGCCACTTCGGCTGGCGTGGTCGCTAACAATAGCAGGCATGTCAAGGACCTCTACCCAATCCTGCTAAGCACCCTTTGACTCCATTCCATCCAAACTCTTGCCCTTTGAGGGACCAGGTCTTGAGTCACCATGTCCAATCAAAATCCTTGGGTTAGTAATCTGTCAACAAAATCAAATGTCCTTCAGATACTGGAGAATCGGACAGGAGACCTCAGACTGAAGAAGAAACAGACACTCCCATCTATCCCAAGGTGCCCAAGGCCCTGTTGCTGAAAAGAAACTCCCAAGTATCAGCTGTGCTCTGGGGACACGGCTGTCAGCACACCCTCGGGGTCTCCTCGCTCTTCCAGAAGTATTAGGTCTTCGGTGTTAAAACCACTGTTGTCCTTCAAGCCAGGAGCCACAAACTCCGTGACAGCATCACCTGCCTCAGCAAGAGTCACCTCAGTCACTTCCTCTGTCGCGTCCTCTACTTCAAAACAGCGTCGCCCTTGGAACATATCCTGCAGACTCTCTGGGAAGAAGCTGTCAGGCCACCCCCCCCCAGCAAGGAGGATGCAGAGTCCGCCCCGGCCTCCCACCAAGACTCCAGGGCCAAGGCCGACAGTGAGCTGCCACCCATCGTCCAGCAGTTTGGTCAGTTCTCAAAAGACAAGGTCTAGAGGAAGAGGAAGATGACAGACCATATGACCCCGAGGGAGGGTACGGTCCCGTGAGAGCCTTCCACACTCAGCTGGGTGACTGGGGGCAAGGCAGGACGCGGAAAAGGCCTCTGAGTTGGCAGAGCGGGAGGAGGTGGCCTATGACCCAGAGGACCAGACGATTTTAGCAGAAGCTGAAGTGACCATCCACGGTGTGCCCAACAGAATGTGTGCGGACAAGCACGGCTCGGGCATGGGGAAGCCCACCGGCTTCGCCACCAGCATTTCTGCCCTCTCCATGGCTGAGAAGCAGAAGATGACAGGGGAACTCAACAAGCAGGTCGAGGGGCAGAAGAGACAAGTGCAGGAGCAGGGGGCAGCTCTCAGTTAGCAGAGGGCCACTTCTCCCTGTCGGAGGCCCTCATGTCGTCACCCCCAAAGGCGTCGCTGCCCTGGGCCCAGCTGTTTCCCAGGAGCAGCAGCCTGTGGGCCGGCCGGCCGCGCCCCCTCCACCAGCCAGGGGCCGGCCCGACAACGCCCGGGCGCAGCAGTCAGGGCCCTCGGCAGGCCTGACGGTTGGCCCCGGAGAGCAGCGAGAGCAAGAGCGAAGCCGCCCCAGAGCCCCCCGCCACCCCCCCCGGAGAAGGGCCCAGAGGGGCCGGGCTGGCCCAGGAGGAGCCAGAGTCAGCCCGTCCCCGGTGGGCTCCTGGCGGGGAGGCCCAGCCGCCCACGCGCGAGCGCTCAGACAGCCCGGGCCAGCAGCCCCCCAGAGCGTGACGCCCGCCGCCGGCCTGCGAGGTGCTGCCGCGCACTCCCCGGAGCGCCTCCCTCCAGCCTCCCCCGCCCCCCCACCCCCGCCGGGAAGGGATCAGGAAAGGCCCCTTGGCTCCTCTCAGTACAAGGATCCAAGAAACGCTGCTTGCTGCAAAAAGTGACCTCCCAGCAGCTGACACTGAGGGAGACAGAGAGCCACAACCCAGGCCTGGCGAGCAGGCCGGCGCGTTCCCCCCACCCGCCCAGACAGGAGGGCCGCCTCCGGCCCAGTTCCAGGGCCAACGGGACCCGCACCACGCGCCCTTTCAGGATGGCAGGCCTGTGCGGCTCCGGCTTCCCAGGACCACGAGGGCCAGCCCTCCGTTTCCGGGAAGAGAATATAATTTCCAGTAAGGACGGGCCAAGAGGAGGGCCCCGCTGGCCACCTTCAGGCCACAAAAGGGGCCCATCCCTTCCTTGTTCTCTGGGTCACACGGGCCGCCTCCCTAAGCTGACACCAGGGGCCCCTCCCTCTCTCATCTTGCGTGCCCAGAGGAGCAGCACCACCAACACTGGAAGAACACAAACACCCCCCAGAGCGAGGAAAGGGAATTCCAAGACCCCCATAGCGAGGCCGAGGCCGCAGGCCCTCCTGCTCAGTTTGAAGGCCTGAAACAAGCCCAGGTGGTGGGAAACAGGGCTATGGCCTCTTTCCAGTTTGGACTCCAAAGAAGGCCTCTGCTGTCTCAGTTTAAAAGACCCCGGGGGAGGCCCTCCTCCCTCTCAGTTCGGAGGCCAGGGAGGACCATCCCCCTCCACTTTGTGGGCCCAAGAGGGCCACATTCGAGCCAGTTTGAAACTGCCCAGGGTCCCCACCCCAACTGGTTTGAAGGGTCTAGAGGCCAAGCACCAAATTTCATGCCGGTACCCAGGGGAATGCAGCCTCCTCAGTTTGAAAAGCAGAGTCAATTCACTGCTCAGATTTGCAAAACAGAGGGCACCGGCACCCCCTGCAGTTTCGGGGTCCACCCCTTTTCCTGAGAAGAGTGAGCCGGCGCCCCGGCATTTCCACATCCAGGGCCACCCCCCCCCCGTCCCCGCCCCGCGTGAAGCCGGAGCCTGCTGGCTGCCGGAGCCACCCAGCCAAGCACCCCCGCCCCCTCCGCCCCACCCCCGCCAGCGCAGGAAGAACAGGTGGGACGAGGCCGGGCCGCCCCCCGCCCTGCTCTCTGGAGGCCGAGGGGCAGTGGGCTCCCGCGACTTTCGCGAGGGCAAGGCCCACGAGTACCGGAACCAGGCATTCGAAGGGCGGCCAAGGGAGCGGCTCGAGGCCGGGCCCAAGGAGAAGCCCTTGGAGGAGCCTGAGGCACCGCCGCCGGACAGTCGTCGGGGCCCAGCCCTCGGGGACCGCAGGCAGGAGCGCGAGCTCGGGAATGCTGGGGGCGGGAGCGGGCGAACCTGGAGCAGGAGCGGGACTGGGACCGCGGCCGCGAGTGGGACCGACACCCCGCGCGACAAGGATGCCGGCCGCGAGTGGGACTCGGGTCGCGA
>NC_045713.1:36736134-36762038 GCF_009834535.1 Camelus ferus | reverse complement strand
AAATAGTTTCTTTTGTAAGTTTAATGCTTGCCTACAATCACCCAATTCTTAGTGCTTTTTGATTTCAATTTTTAAGTGTTACACATTTTAAACTTTAAAAGAAGCTGAAACAATACCCAAAGAAAATTTCAAATTTCAAGTTAAAGAAGTTTCCAAAATAGAAGCACTACTTTTCATAATCATTCTCTGTTCTGCTCTATAAAGTATGAAATGATAGGTTCCCCGTGTGACTGGCCCACAGAAGAACACGTCATTCCTGTGATTTGCTGCAATGGTATTTGCACAACATGCTGCTAGGTGAGAAGCATATAGTTTAATGGATGGCCTGGTACACCGTCATTGCTAATAGCTTCGATTTTGACACCAGAATGAAAGAGAGCCTATAGGCCCAGAAATTTGGTGAACTTCCATGCTTCTCTTCATGTTCGTAGTTTTAATTTTTGACCCTTAAACTTTAATTTACACACACTAGAAATATTTATTTTTTCTAAGTTTTTGATTAAATCTGATGGTGAAGTTGAACCAGATACATTTAAAAGCCATGTCATAAAAGAAAAAAGAAGATTTCATTTTCTATAGTGTGACTAGGAGAATGCTTAGACGTCCATGTCCTGGCAAAATGATGAAAACATAGATCTAACCTGAAATGACCACATATGCACTTGCCATATTCTCACTTTCAATGAAGAAATACATGATTTCCCTTATTTTATAAATGGGATGGATTCATTAATAACTTCTAGAACATGTCGCTTCAAAGTTTTAGGCAAGAAATGTAGTGGAATTCAAGCCCCAAATAGTTATCAGACTCCAAACTTTTAGACACAAAGTTCAATTTTTAAAATTATCACAGAGAACTACATTATAGAATAGATGATGGGGGCTTGGGAAATTATGCGGGCTTGGGGTGACAATGTGCCTTTTGGGAGATTTTGGCTTAGGGAAATGATGCGGGCTTGGGGAGATGATGCAGGCTTGGGGAGATGATGCTGGCTTGGGGAGATGTGGTTGGAGACATGATGTGGGACTTGGGGAGATGATTGGACTGTGGGAGATGACTCGGGCTTGGGGTGAGGAAGTGGTCTTGCAGATATGTTGTGGGCTCAGGGAGATGATGCAGGCTGTGGTAGACGATGTGGGCTTGGGGGATCATGCGGGCTTTGGGGAGATGATTTGTGCTTGGGGACATGATGTGGCCTTAGGGTGGTGAGGTCGGCTTGGGGACATGTGGGCCTGGAAACATGATGCGGGCTCGGGGATTCGATGCGGGCTTGGGAGATGATGTGAGTTTGGGGAGATCATGTTGGCCTGGGGAGATGATGCGGGCCTGTGTAATGATGCACGCTTGCAAATATTACGCCGGCTTGGGGACATGATACAGGCTCGGCAGGATGATGGGAGCTTGGGAAGTTATGTGGGCTTGGGGTGACAATGTGCCTTTTGGGAGGTTTTGGCTTGGGGAGATGATTGGGCTCAGGAGATGATCCTGGCTTGGGGAAATTATTGGCCTTGGGGAGATGATGCGGGGTTGGGGAGATGATGCGGGCTTGGGAAGATGATTGGGCTCGGGGAGTCGATGCGGGCTTCGGGAGATGATTCGGGCTTGGGGAGATGATTGGCGCTTGGGGGAGATGAGTCGGGCTTGTGGAGATGATGCTGGCTTGGGGAGATGATGTGGCTCTGGGAGATGACAAAGGCGTGCGTAAATGATGCAGGCTCGCAGATACTAAGCCGACTTGGGAACATGATGCGGGCTCGGCTAAATGATCGGGCTTGGGATATGATGCAGGCTTGGGGAATTGATGTGCCTTTTGGGAGATGTGGGCTTGGGGAGATGATGTGGGCTTGGGGAGATTATGTGGGCTTGGGGAGACTATGTAGGCTTGGGGAGATGTTTGCTTGGGGAGATAATGCAGGCTTGGGGAGATCATGCGTCTACGGGAGATGACACGGGCGTGCGTAAATGATGCAGGCTCGCCGATTTACGCTGACTTGGGAACATGATTCGGGCTCAGCTAGATGATGCGGCTTGGGAAATCATGCAGGCTTGGGGAAATTATATGCCTTTTGGGAGATGTGGGCTTTTGGACGTGATGCGGGCTTGGGGAGATGTGGGCTTGGGGACATGCAACAGGCTTGGGGTGATGATGCGGGTTGCAGACATTTTTCGGGCTTGTGGACATGATGTGGACTGACTGACACGACACGGGCTCTGGGACATGACGCCGGCTCGGGGACACAACACAGGTTCAGGGAGATGACGTGGACTTGGAGAGCTGATGTGGACTTGGGAAAATGTGGGTCTGGAAAGATGTGGAATTGGAGAGATGATTCAGACTTGGGGAGATGATGTTGGCTTGGGGAGATGTTGGCTCAGGGAGATGACGTGGGCTCAGGGAGATGACCCGGGCTCATTGAGATGATGTGAGCTCCCTGATATGGCGTCGGCTTGGGGACATGACAAGGTCTCAAAGACATGAAACCGGCTCAGGGAGATGACGTGGGCTCAAGGAGATGATGGGGGCTCGGGGAGACGACGCGGGATTGCAGATATTTTTCAGGCTCGCAGACATGACTTGGGCTCGCTGACATGACGTTGACTCGAGGACATGACACTGGCTTGGGGTCACGACACGGGTTCAGGGAGATGACGTGGGCTTGGGGAGATGATGCGGACTTGGGGAGATGATTGGACTGTGGGAGATAACTTGGGCTTGGGGGTGATGAAGCGGTCTTGCAGATATGGTGTGGGGTCAGGGAGATGATGCAGGCTTTGGGAGATGACGTTCGCTTGGGAGATCATGCGGGCTTGGGGAGATGATTTGTTCTTGGGGACATGATGCAGGCTTAGTGTGGTGAGGTCGGGTTAGGTACATGTGGGCCTGGAAACATGATGCCGGCTTGGGGAGGTGATGCGGGCTTGGGGAGGTGATGCGGGCTTGTGGAGATGATGTGGGGGATGATTGGGCTTTGGGATGATGTGGGCTTGGGGAGATGATGTGGGCTTGGGGAGATGATTGTTCTTGGGGAGATGATGTGGGCTTGGGGAGATGATGTGGGCTTGGGGAGATGATTGGGCTTGGGGAGATGATGTGGGCTTGGGGAGATGATTGTTTTTGGGGAGATGATGTGGGCTTGGGGATCATCTTAGAAATGCAGTCTAAGGGGGGTGGAGGGTGGGAAGGGATCGACTGGGATTTCAAAATTGTAGAATAGATAAACAAGATTACACTCTATAGCACAGGGAAATATCACAAAATGTTATGATTACTCACAGAGAAAAAATGTGACAATGTGTGTGTATATGTCCATGAATGACTGAAAAATTGTGCTGAACACTGGAATTTGACACAACATTGTAAAATGTTTATAAATCAATAAAAAATGTAAAAAAAAAAGAAAAGAAATGCAGTCTAAACTTGTATTTAATGTTTTTACTAATTAGATATTCAAGGCTCATAATAATGTTAAAATAATATAATAAATAATTAACATTCAATGCTATATAGCCTCCATCTCTTTTTTCACCTGGGCTGGTGTCTCTGCTTTTGTTGTGTTTTCAAGCCAGTTCTATTCCATGTATATTTGGTAAGTAGTAAGGGATCACTTCTAACTTGGACACGTTAAGGTTATGAGAGAAATTATGTGCTCTGTCTCATGGAATTAAGACCAAAATTTTACATAAATAAACCAACTGGAGAGTAATACAAGATGAATTTGACAATAAAACAGTAACTAATATTTATTGATATATTTATGTCATTCAAAATTGACATGCTTCACAGAGGCTGTATCATAAAATATTCAAAAATTATAATGGACTTTCAATTCCAAACAGTCCTCAGCTTTACTCTCAGATGCACCACGGCCCAAGCTGTATTGCCTTGGCAGGTCACTTATTTTCTCATGTATTAAAACATAAAATATTAGTTATCTATGCTCTAGGTTATCAATGAGATATAAATTTAATGAAGACTTGTCTAAGCAGCAAGGTAGATGCAATTTATTAATCAGCTAGTCGTTTTGTAAGCACATGCTACGTGTCAGGCGTTATGTTATTTCCTGAGGAAACCCAGGTACAATCGTGCATGATTATTTTGCTGTCAAGGAATTTGGGGATAGAAAGATATAAGTAAATCAAGAATTAAACTGCACAGGGTGTATTCAGGTGCTGCAGGAGCACAAATGAGGTGTGCCAGTGTTCAGATGGCTGGTCAGGGAATACTTAAAGAAGCAATGTTACCGAGTCCAAACTCATTCTGCTGGCCACACAACAGGCCAATAAATTGGGAGACAAGGTGTTGGGGCAAGGAATAGCAAAATTATTCAGAAAGCCAGCAGACTGAGGGGATGGCAGACTACTGTCTTGGAGAGCCATCCTGCTCCAGTCAGAATACAGGCTTCTTTTATCCAAAAAAAAAAAAACAAACAAACAAACCAGGGGAGGGGGTGTGGTTCATTGTTGCAAACTTCTTGCTGTAGAAAGTCTTTGTTCTTGCAGCATCCGTGTGGGCCAGGCCATGGTGTCCCTGTAAACCTCCAACAAAACAAAGGTTATTCTCTATCTTGCAACTCACCATCTCTACCTAAGTGCAGAAGAGCTAACATCCTGAAACTTCAGAGCCCCTAAAACAAGACTCTCCTGTCTATTTCAGGCTAAAGGCAACATTGTTTCACAAAAGGTGCAGAGCTGGCAAGATTGAGCCTGGAAAACAGGGCACAGTGGTCAAAACTAAAGGAACGGATCCAATATAGAGTCAGATTTGTTCTCCTTTATTACACTTAGACAAATCGTAAAGATTTGTTAAATGCCTTGGGGTTTTCTTCATGCATTCTCATTCCTTCCTACCATACTGAATCCTCCTAAAATTGTAGTTGACCATGCCCCCAAAAGAATACTGTGCTATCCAAGAGTGAATTATTTGTGCAGATGGTCAGCTTCTCATAAAGGTTATCTCTGATAATACGTCTTATGAAAAAGGGTAGAGAATACACACAGACGGCTGAGAAAGAAAATGTCTGCTTGTGAAGAATGAAAATACAAGTTTTTATTAAATTATTCAAGATTATCCATGGAATGTTACAGACATCATAAACACTTCACAGACTTTAGCCAACCACATTACATGTGGAGATAAATAACATTTGAAACAAGACAATCAACAATTGACTATGTAATCACATTATCGAAGTACAATGTGAGAAATACTGTTGTGGTATTACTGAGCGCTGTCGTTACTGCTGCTGCTACTAATGTCACTGTTCCTACAACAGCTATGAGTTAACCCTCCTATACTGAGCCCCTAGAATGCACTGGAACTGTAATTAGCATTTCTACAAAATCTCCTTTAATACTCAGAGCATTCATGTGAAAGGAGGTGACATGGTTAATTCAGTTTTAGATACTGACACATAAAAGCATGAAATAATTTATACAATATCAAACAATAACCAATAATTTTTAGATTTAAAACCGAGACCAAGACATTTCTGATTATACTTTTATAGCTAGAAAATTACATTATATCAGAAACTTTTTCAGTAAAAAATAAGCGGTGTAGTCACTAATTGATTTGGTTATCATCCTAATACCCTGTGTCATCCTATTTTAGTAAACTTTCTTGAAATTTACTCAGGCCAATATGCTTGAAAATAAAGAATAACAGCGATTTACCTGTGTCCCAGGATCTAGGTCTCTGGGTGGGATCTCAAGCCAATATAGGAAGTCTGTCAGGCCTAAATGTTATTTCCAGCTCTTCACACGGTCGACATTACAAGAATAGTCACTGCAACAGATAATATAATTTCATATATAAAAACATCCAGAAGCTGTGATTTGTCCTGAGATGCAGAGCAGCTCACTCATCCCTAGTTAACCACTCCTGTGAGAAGCGGCCGGTATCCACAGGGCTCTGCAATGAAGATACTGCATGTGAATGTTAACCTCATGTATCCTTGGGAGCCAGTGGACCAGATTGTCTAAACTGTCTTGATGGTCAAGTTGGTAGTAAAACCATTTGTGGTGGTGTGTGATGGGGGTACGTGAAGGTGATAAATAAACTGGGAGTGCATTTGGGGGGCTTTTTCTAGGGAGCATAAATCCAAGTGGTTCTGTTCAAATTCTCCAAATGGGTCAGGAGTATTCCTATTCCATGCAGGTATGGAGAACTGCAAATGAGCCTAACAAGCCTGTTGGTGGAAGTTTCTGGGTGGCTGTGCAACCACACACATACGCATATTATATATGCTCATATACCTGTACATACGTATAAATATATATATTTACATATGAATATATTTAAATATGTGTAGTTGTTCTATATGTAAATGGTGATCATCGGATACACCATCTTCTCTATTTACTTGAAATACATTAATAGACAACTTATTTCATGTTTTCCTGTGATCTTTTCATTTTTTTCTGTTCCTCTGGTACCTCTCTCGACTATTTTTTCCCTCCACCTTTCACACTAGAAGATGTCCTCACATGCCCCAGAGTCCTCCCCTGCCCATTCATATTTGTGTGCTTGGTAGGAATCAGCTGAAAATGAATGCTGTGTGCCTGGGGGATGGCTTGGATCTCTCAGAGCTCCTTCCTGAATTAAATGCGGGGGAAATGAATATGGATCTGGAAGTCTTTGCCTTGGACAGCTTCCATAAACTCACGCGTGTCCTGCAGTCTCCTGTCCAGCAACACTGAACGAGGCTGCCAGGATCCTGGAAGCTGAACAAGGAAAGGAGAAGCGGGGGTTCAGCTTACAATTTACAAATAAGGCTCTTGTTTTCAGCAGGACACTCTATCCCCCTACCTCACCTTTGCTCTCAGCATGATTTTTATCAGATTTAACCATTTGTTGTAATTCTAAAACTGTGACCCATTTTAATCCTGAATGTCCCAGTTTAAACCTTCAAATGGCTGTACCATGTTTAACCAAAGATATTTAATGTCTCCAGTTTTGAAGAAAAAAATTTTAAAGATGCTATAAACATATGGTTACACATATGTTTGTTAAAACATATGGTTTTAGAGGATCTATTTTTCCCCTGGGTAAAAACCTAGGGGCAGAATTGCTAGTTTACAGAAAAGGAGTGTGGTTAAATTAATTTTTTCCAAAACGTTTATACCATTATGGCATCTCATCATCAATCTAAGAGCTCAAGTTTTCCATGTCATTCCCAATACTTGATATTTTTTGTCAGCTGTTATAATGGGCCTAGCTGTTATTGTTACTTAGCTTAACATAAAAGTCAATATGTTTACTGGGGTTCTACTTTTGTTTTTCTAAAGAAAACTGTTGGCCACTGGGTCACCTACCAGGGCCAGGTAAGTCTCGATGACAGAGAAGTGCACCACATGCATGGATGGAGCAGAGACGAGTTATTTCCTGGCTCTACAAGGTGAGTCCAAAGCACCGATACCACTTGGCTGAATTTCTGTCTTAATTTCACTTTTTAACGCTAATTTACTGTTTCTGTGTTTTTGCTACATTTACAGCTGTAAGTTGGTGCTCATTAATGGCAACAGTGGTTTGAAGTTTGTTTTCTCTTTGTTCTTAAAACTATTTTTATGTAGATATAATTCACATTATATAAAATTCAATATGTTAACCATTTAAAAATGTACAATTGGGGCATCAACACAATGGTGGAACTGGGTTTTCCTGATCCTCTCCCCTTCCATGGATGTATTAAATAAACAGCCACACAAGAGTCAATTCCCTGTGAGAGAAATCTAAAAACGGTGCATTCTCCTACACACTGGACGGCTGGGCAAATATCTGAACGTTAGGAAAAGCTGAGATACACCTGTGCCATAAACCCAGGGCCCAGCACTGAGCCTTACACTCAGGATGCAACCCCAACTCTCACCTTCTCTCTAAGGAGCACAGGGTCAGAACAAATCATCTATGGTGCCAGCACTCAGAGTTGCCTTCTGAGGGACTGGCCCCTAAATCACTTAGCCCAGGGAGCTCGGGGGGCTCAGCATTCATGAGTACCCCAGGGAACCACAGATACAAAAGCAGGGGTTTTAAATAGGTGTGTAAGCACTTCCAAGGGCCATTTCTCCTAGCTCAGCACCAAGCAAGTGGGCAAAACACTCAGCACCAAGCAAGGAGGCATATGAAGATGTAAATACTACAGAGCTATATTTTATTTTTTACATCTTCATATGTAAAAATAAAATAAAAAACAAAACAAGCGGGGGAGGGAGTAAAACAGCAGATCTTTTAGAACTTATATGACCCTAAATGACCATCAGTTTAAAACAATTAGATATCGTTACAGAGCAACATATATGAACCACACAGTAACCAAAAATGTTTAAAAAACTATATTAAGATATGGAAAAACAAGCAAGAGAAACACAAGTATAACAATAAAGAAAATCAATTAACCGTAAGGCAAGAATCTGAAAGAAGAAAAGGACAGAGAAGAACTACAAAAGCAGTCGGCAAAGTAGCAGGATACAACATTAACGTATACAAATCAGCTGCATTTCTTTACACTAACAGTGAATTAGCAGGAAAAGAAAGTAAAGAAACAATCACTTTTAAAATCATGTCCAAAACAATAAAATACTGACCAAGGAGTAAATCTGACCAAGGAGGTGAAAAACTTACACATGGAGAACTATAAAACATTGATTAAGGAAAATAAAGATGACTTAAGGAAATGGAAAGATATCCCATGCTCTTGGACTAGAAGAATCAGTATTGTTAAAATGGCCATACTGCCCAAAGCAATCTACAGATTTAATGCAATCCCTGTCAAGTTATCCATGACATTTTTCACAGAACTAGAACAAATAATCCTAAAATTTATATGGAATCATAAAGGACCTAGAATTGCCAAAGCAATACTGGAGAAAAAGAACGAAGCTGAAGGAATAACCCTCCCAGACTTCAGACAATACTACAGAGCTATATAGTAATCAAAACTGTGTGGCACTGGCATAAAAACAGACATAAGGACCAATGGAACACAACAGAGCCCAGAAATAAACACACAGATCTACAGTAAATTAATCTCCGACAAAGAAGGCAAGACTATAAAATGGAGAAAAGACAGTCTCTTCAGCAAGTCGTGTTGGAAAAACTGGACAACAGCATGTAAATCAATGAAGTTAGAACACTCCCTCACACTACACACAAAAATAAACTCAAAATGGCTTAAAGAATTAAATGTAAGACAAGACACAGTAAACCTCCTAAAAGAAAACATAGGCAAAACATTCTCTGACGTGAATCTTAGCAATGTTCTCCTAGGGCAGTCTACGAAGGCAATAGAAATAAAAGCAAAAATTAACAAATAGAACCTATAATTAGACTTAATAGCTTTTGCACAGCAAAGGAAACCATAAGTAAAGAAAAACGACAACCTGCAGAATGGAGAAAATACTTGCAAATGATGTGACAATAAAGGTTTAATCCCCAGAATATATAAACAGCTTATATAACTTAATAAGAACAACAACAAAACCAATCCAAAAATGGGCAGAAGACCTAAGCAAGCAATTCTCCAATGAGGACATACAAATGGCCAATAGGTATATGAAAAAATGCTCAATATCACTAATTATCAGAGAAATTCAAATCAAAACTACAGTGAGGTATAACCTCACACCAGTCAGAATGGGCATTATTCAAAAGCCCATGAACAATAAATGCTGGAGAGGGTATGAAGAAAAGGGAACCCTCACACACTGCTGGTAGGAATGTAGTTTGGTGCAGCCATTATGGAAAACAGTATGGAGAGTCCTCAAAAAATTAAAAACAGACTTACCATATGATCCAGCAATCCCACTCTTGGGCATATATTTGAAGGGAATTCTAATTAGAAAAGATACATGTATCCCACTGTTCATAGCAGCACTATATACAATAGCCAAGACATGGAAGCAATCTAAATGTCCATCAACAGACAACTGGATAAAGAAGTTGTAGTATATTTATACAATGGAATACTACTCCGCCATAAAAAAGAACAAAATAATGCCATTTGCAACAACATATACGGACATGGAGATCATCATTCTAAGTGAAGTAAACTAGAAAAAGAAAAATACCATGATATCTCTCATATGTGGAATCTTAAACAAAAAGAAGAGGACACTAATAAATTCACCTACAAATCAGAAACAGACTCGCAGACCTAGTATACAGTCTTACCGTTACTGGGAGAAAGGGAGTGGGAAGGGATAAATTTAGGAGTTTTACATTTGCAAATGTTAACAACTATATATAAAAATAGATTAAAAAAACAATTATTTGTATAGCACAGGGAACTATATTCGGTATCTTCTAATAACCATCAATGAAAAATAATATGTAAATGAACATATGTATGTCTATCCATGGCTGGGACGTTGTGCTGTACACCAGAAACTGACACATTGTAACTGATTATACTTCAATAAACATTTTTTTAAAAAGAACTCAGACACAAAACAGAAAAAAAAAATACCTGGGAAAACACTTCAGTGGGGGAAAAAAAGAAATACAACAACAAACTTAAAACAAATAAATGGCATAAGTACATACCTATAATAATTATTTTTAAATTTGTTTAAATTTATTCTTATTAAAGTCTAGTTAATTTATAATGTGTTAGTTTCAGGTATACAGCAAAGTGATTCAGATGTGTTTACGTATATATAGGTATATATACATTTGCTTTTTCACATTCTTTTCTGTTATAGGTTATTACAGAATATTGAATATAGTTCCCTGTGCCATATACTAGAACCTTGTTTTTTATTGATTTAATATATAGTAGTGTGTATATGTTAATCCCAAACTCCTAATTTATCCTTCCCCCACCCTTGCTTTCCCCTTTGGTAACTGTAAGTTTGTTTTCTATGTCTATGAGTCTATTTATATTTTGTTAGTAAGTTCATTAGCATTTTTCAAGATTCTACATTTAAGTGATATCATATGACATTTACCTTTCTCTGACTTAGTTCACTTAGTATGATAATCTATAAGTCCATCCATGTTGCTGCAAATGGCATTATTTCATTCTTCTTTATGGCTGAGTAGTATTCCATGGTATAAATAGACCACATCTTCTTTATCCATTCATTTGTCAATGAACATTTCATTTACTTCCATGTCTTGGCTATTGTAAATAGTGCTGCAATGACCATGGGGTGCACGTTATTTTTTCAAATAAGAGTTTTCTCTGGATACATGCCCAGGAGTGGGATTGCAGGCTCATATGATAACTCTAGCTTTATTTTTTTTAATTCTCCATACTGTTCTTCATAGTGGCTGCACGAATTTACATTGAACCAACAGTGAAGGAGGGTTCCATTTTCCTCATACCCTCTCTAGCATTTATTTATAGATTTTTGAATGATGGCCATTCTGACCGGTGTGAGGTGATACCTCATTGTAGTTTCAACTGGCATTTCTGTAAAAATTAGCATCACTGAGTATCTCTTCATGTACCTGTTAGCCATCTAAATGCCTTCTTTGGAGGAAGGTCTATTTAGGTCTTCTGCCCATTTTTTTGATTGGGTTGTTTGGGGTTTTTTGGTATTAAGCTGCATGAGCTGGTTGTATATTTTTCAAGATTAAGCTCTTATCAGTTGCATCATTTGCAAATATTTTTCTCCCAACCTGTGTTGTCTTTCTATTTTTTTTTTCCTTCTGTAGATGTTTATTCTACTTCAAGGAACAAAGTTCTGAAGTCCATGTTTTAATGTACAGTGATATAATACTCTGCAATATAAAATACAATTTACAGAAATTTGTCAGGTAAACCTAAAGAAACACACATGATTTTTACATTTGTCATATTTAAATTAGAAAAGTTTGTTTTATATGTTAAAAAAACCTTCACATCACGTCACATGTTGGGACCTGACACCACTTTAATGCAATTTAACCTACTGACTCTGGTCTATAACCAATCATCCCAAATGGGTAAGTTCTCTCTGTTCTTATACCGTAAAACATTTGTGTCAGAAAGTGAAAATCTGTAGTGATATACAATGGAATAGACTCTGAGGAACAAATGAAATTCTCTAATTTTACATTTGCAAAAGTAAGTTTATAAAAATATAAAAATAAATTACCAAAGTGTCTTTGTACAGTCAAATAAATTAGGTTTTCTCTACTTCACACTTAAGTACTCGGAAAATACAGTGCACTGTATTTCACAGTGAAAAGCTTTCTAGTTTGTAGTTCTTGAGCCAATATCACTATTTTCCATTTCGTCCTTTATACAAGTATTGTTTGATTTTGATGGCAAGTTTATAACCTGATAACAGTTTGGAGCTAGTGCACTTTACCTGGGATACAGAAAGAAATGCTCAGATGGTAAAGTTCAACAAACAATACTTTCCTGATTATTCAGATCAAAGAAACCCACCTCCCCCTTTAAAGTACACTTAATTGGTTTATTTTCTCTTTAGGGTGGTAAAATTTAAACCTTTTTAAAATAAACTGTTTTTAAAATTTAACAACTTCTACTCAGATGTTGCTTTTAATCATGTTTTTGAAAAAATGTGTAAGATGATATACAAGATCTTGTGTTAGCTCACAGGGAAAAAGAATATGAAAATGAATATATGTATGTTCATGTATGACTGAAAAATTGTGCTCCACACCAGAAATTGACACAGCATTGTAAACCAACTATAACTCAATTAAAAAAAACTGAGCTTTTGCTCGGAAACGTGTTTTGTTCCCTGGCTGAATTTGTAATTCAAATTTCTTTATGACAAGAGAAAGACTTACCTGTAAGTTCTGCGTTTCTCAACCTCCCAGATATGAGCTAACACCCAACATGGCTCTCTCACAGCCAGGCGCACACACGCAGCGACGCCCGCCGCCAGGAGACTGACAAAGCCTCCGGAAACAGAAACACGGGCAAGACGTCAGGAAAGGTATGGCTCTGGGAGTTCCCTTAAAGCTCAAGTCCTAAAAGCTCAACTTCCCTTAAAATTTACAAGTCAAGAGTAGGAAAATGAATATATGTATATTCATGTATGGCTGAGGAATTCTGCTGTACACCAGAAATTGACACTCATTGTAAACTGACTATAACGCAATTCAAAAAAAATGTAAACAATTTACGAGTCAAGTTACTAGAAAAGATAACTTTAGAATCTGAGAAAGCAATATGCTTTTGTAGATAACTCATTTCAGTAATTTTTAATGGAAATGTTGAGTTCTTGGTGTGTTTTTTTTAAAGCATCAGAATTGGAAAGGTGTGAAATTTTGTGAGAAGCCATTATACACAAAATGAGTCATTTCTGGAGTCCAGAACATTCTATTCAGCCTGAGTTCAGAGCTCTTTCAAAGACCCCCTGTTGAACCCGCTTGTGAGCCCGGATCTCGAGCCCACGGCCCTAGGTCTGGGCGTCCAGGCCTCAGCCTTGAGGTCCCGGGGGACGCTGCTGGCTCCAGCTGTGGTCCCTTCGCCGCCGCGCTCCCTCTCACAGGCCTGGTCGCGGTCGCGGTCCATGCTGCGGGACCTCTCCCGGTCGCGCCTGCGGTCGTGGTCTCGGTTGTAGCTCCGCTCGCGACCCGAGTCCCACTCGCGGCCGGCATCCTTGTCCCGGTGTCGGTCCCAATCGCGGCCGCGGTCTCGGTTGTAGCTCCGCTCGCGACCCAAGTCCCACTCGCGGCCGGCATCCTTGTCCCGGTGTCGGTCCCAATCGCGGCCGCGGTCTCGGTTCTAGCTCCGCTCGCGACCCGAGTCCCACTCGCGGCCGGCATCCTTGTCGCGGTGTCGGTCCCACTCGCGGCCGCGGTCCCAGTCCCGCTCCTGCTCCAGGTTCTGCCCGCTCCCGCCCCCAGCATTCCCGAGCTCGCGCTCCTGCCTGCGGTCCCCGAGGGCTGGGCCCCGACGACTGTCTGGCGGCGGTGCCTCAGGCTCCTCCAAGGGCTTCTCCTTGGGCCCGGCCTCGAGCCGCTCCCTTGGCCGCCCTTCGAATGCCTGGTTCCGGTACTCGTGGGCCTTGCCCTCGCGAAAGTCGCGGGAGCCCACTGCCCCTCGGCCTCCAGAGAGCAGGGCGGGGGGCGGCCCGGCCTCGTCCCACCTGTTCTTCCTGCGCTGGCGGGGGTGGGGCGGAGGGGGCGGGGGTGCTTGGCTGGGTGGCTCCGGCAGCCAGCAGGCTCCGGCTTCACGCGGGGCGGGGACGGGGGGGGGGTTGGCCCTGGATGTGGAAATGCCGGGGCGCCGGCTCACTCTTCTCAGGAAAAGGGGTGGACCCCGAAACTGCAGGGGGTGCCGGTGCCCTCTGTTTTGCAAATCTGAGCAGTGAATTGACTCTGCTTTTCAAACTGAGGAGGCTGCATTCCCCTGGGTACCGGCATGAAATTTGGTGCTTGGCCTCTAGACCCTTCAAACCAGTTGGGGTGGGGACCCTGGGCAGTTTCAAACTGGCTCGAATGTGGCCCTCTTGGGCCCACAAAGTGGAGGGGGATGGTCCTCCCTGGCCTCCAAACTGAGAGGGAGGAGGGCCTCCCCCGGGGTCTTTTAAACTGAGACAGCAGAGGCCTTCTTTGGAGTCCAAACTGGAAAGAGGCCATAGCCCTGTTTCCCACCACCTGGGCTTGTTTCAGGCCTTCAAACTGAGCAGGAGGGCTTGCGGCCTCGGCCTCGCTATACTGGGGGTCTTGGAATTCCCTTTCCTCGCTCTGGGTGGGTGTTTGTGTTCTTCCAGTGTTGGTGGTGCTGCTCCTCTGGGCACGCAAGATGAGAGAGGGAGGGGCCCCTGGTGTCAGCTTAGGGAGGCGGCCCGTGTGACCCAGAGAACAAGGAAGGGATGGGCCCCTTTTGTGGCCTGAAGGTGGCCAGCGGGGCCCTCCTCTTGGCCCGTCCTTACTGGAAATTATATTCTCTTCCCGGAAACGGAGGGGCTGGCCCTCGTGGTCCTGGGAAGCCGGAGCCGCACAGGCCTGCCATCCTGAAAGGGCGCGTGGTGCGGGTCCCGTTGGCCCTGGAACTGGGCCGGAGGCGGCCCTCCTGTCTGGGCGGGTGGGGGGAACGCGCCGGCCTGCTCGCCAGGCCTGGGTTGTGGCTCTCTGTCTCCCTCAGTGTCAGCTGCTGGGAGGTCACTTTTTGCAGCAAGCAGCGTTTCTTGGATCCTTGTACTGAGAGGAGCCAAGGGGCCTTTCCTGATCCCTTCCCAGGCGGGGGTGGGGGGGGCGGGGGAGGCTGGAGGGAGGCGCTCCGGGGAGTGCGCGGCAGCACCTCGCAGGCCGGCGGCGGGCGTCACGCTCTGGGCGGGCTGCTGGCCCGGGCTGTCTGAGCGCTCGCGCGTGGGCGGCTGGGCCTCCCCGCCAGGAGCCCACCGGGGACGGGCTGACTCTGGCTCCTCCTGGGCCAGCCCGGCCCCTCTGGGCCCTTCTCCGGCTGGCGGGGTGGCGGGGGGCTCTGGGGCGGCTTCGCTCTTGCTCTCGCTGCTCTCCGGGGCCAACCGTCAGGCCTGCCGAGGGCCCTGACTGCTGCGCCCGGGCGTTGTCGGGCCGGCCCCTGGCTGGTGGAGGGGGCGCGGCCGGCCGGCCCACAGGCTGCTGCTCCTGGGGAAACAGCTGGGCCCAGGGCAGCGACGCCTTTGGGGGTGACGACATGAGGGCCTCCGACAGGGAGAAGTGGCCCTCTGCTAACTGAGAGCTGCCCCCTGCTCCTGCACTTGTCTCTTCTGCCCCTCGACCTGCTTGTTGAGTTCCCCTGTCATCTTCTGCTTCTCAGCCATGGAGAGGGCAGAAATGCTGGTGGGGAAGCTGGTGGGCTTCCCCGTGCCCGAGCCGTGCTTGTCCTCACACATTCTGTTGGGCACACCGTGGATGGTCACTTCAGCTTCTGCTAAAATCGTCTGGTCCTCTGGGTCATAGGCCACCTCCTCCCGCTCTGCCAACTCAGAGGCCTTTTCCGCGTCCTGCCTTTGCCCCCAGTCACCCAGCTGAGTGTGGAAGGCTCTCACGGGACCGTACCCTCCCTCGGGGTCATATGGTCTGTCATCTTCCTCTTCCTCTAGACCTTGTCTTTTGAGAACTGACCAAACTGCTGGACGATGGGTGGCAGCTCACTGTCGGCCTTGGCCCTGGAGTCTTGGTGGGAGGCCGGGGCGGACTCTGCATCCTACTTGCTGGGGGGGGTGGCCTGACAGCTTCTTCCCAGAGAGTCTGCAGGATATGTTCCAAGGGTGACGCTGTTTTTGAAGTAGAGGACGCGACAGAGGAAGTGACTGAGGTGACTCTTGCTGAGGCAGGTGATGCTGTCACGGAGTTTGTGGCTCCTGGCTTGAAGGACAACAGTGGTTTTAACACCGAAGACCTAATACTTCTGGAAGAGCAAGGAGACCCCGAGGGTGTGCTGACAGCCGTGTCCCCAGAGCACAGCTGATACTTGAGGAGTTTCTTTTCAGGCAACAGGGCCTTGGGCACCTTGGGATAGATGGGAGTGTCTGTTTCTTCTTCAGTCTGAGGTCTCCTGTCCGATTCTCCAGTATCTGAAGGACATTTGATTTTGTTGACAGATTACTAACCCAAGGATTTTGATTGGACATGGTGACTCAAGACCTGGTCCCTCAAAGGGCAAGAGTTTGGATGGAATGGAGTCAAAGGGTGCTTAGCAGGATTGGGTAGAGGTCCTTGACATGCCTGCTATTGTTAGCGACCACGCCAGCCGAAGTGGCCACGGCTGCTAAGACAGGAGGAGAGGGACAGAGGCCACCTCCTCCTCCGTCGCGGGGTGAAACCAGATCAGGCCCAGCTCCTTAGACACAGAAGATCTGAGTTTGCCGACATAATTCCAAATGGCCCTTGGGGCGATTTTCATTTTGTTCATGGTTTCCTTTACTGTGCAAAAGCCTTTCAGTTTATTAGGTTCCATGTATTTATTTTTATTTTCATTACTCTAGGAGATGGACCCAAAAGGAGGGAGACTGAAAGACCTAGTAGTAAAACTAGAAAGGTTAAAAGACCTAGTATGGAGGTTAAAAGACAAAAGTAGTAAAATCATCTCTATCCACAATAAGCAGTTAAGGAATACACAAAACAATTAGCTGTAAAATATATTTAAAATAGTAATTGTGAGGAGAGGAGAGTACAAATGCAAGGTATTTAAAATTATTTAAATTATAAGATGGACCTAACTGCCATGTGTAGGGCATTCCATCCAAAAGCAGCAGATTACACATTCTTTTCAAATGCGCGTGGCACATTCTCCAAAATAGATCACATGCTTGACCCCCAAATCAAGCCTTGGTGAATTTTAGAAAACTGAAATCAAATCAAGCATCTACTCTGACCACAATGCTATGAGGCTAGAAATCAATTGCAAGGGGAAAAAAATGTGAAAAGCACAAACACGTGGGGTTTAATAATACACTACTAAACAACCAATGGATTACTGAATAAATCAAAGAGGAAATTTTAAAAAATACTTGAGACAAATGAGAGCAAAAACACAAGGATCCAAAAACCTATGGAATGCAGCAAATCAGTCCTAAGTGGGAAGTTTATGGCAATGCAAGCTTACCTCAGGAATCAATAATCACTTTAAATGTCAATTAACTAAATGCTACAATCAAAAGATATAGGGTGGCTGACTGGATAAGAAAATGAGATCTATCTATATGCTTCTTATAAGAGACTCACTTCTTCATAGTCAAGGGGCGGCAGGGAGCCCCATCCATGAGCTTCCCCTGTGGGACCATCAGCGCTTTGCGCAAGCTCCCATTTCTGAGGCCCAGGTGTCTGTGCTGGAGCCTTGGGGGTCCCGAGCACGCCCCGGGCCCGGCTGTCGCACCGACTCACTGAGGGCCGGAGGTTGGGTGCCGGGCGGCAGGGCCAGAGCAAGGCAGCAGCAGCCCCGGGTACCCTGCGTACTGGCTTGTTTTCCGGGCACCGCCGACAGTTGTTGGATGCGATTTTAAAAGCTATTGTTTCTTTCCCTTCCTTTCCTTTCCTGATACTTCATCATTAGTGTAGAGACATGTAACTGATTTCTGCATGTTAATCACGTACCCCGACGGATGCCCACTCCATTCCCGGGACCGGCAGGGGGTGGGGCTCAAACTAACTGAGCCTGAGGAGGTCGCCAGGCTCTGGGGCGTCCAGAAGAACCGGCCCGCCGCGAATTACGGCAAACTGGGCCGCTCGCTCTGACACTGCTACGAGGAAGGCGTCCTGCAGAAGGGGGCTGGCCAGCGTCATGTGTACAGCTCTGTGCACGAGCCTGGAGGCCCTCTTCTCTCTGGCCTTCCCGGACAATCAGCGTCCAGCTCTCAAGGCAGAGCTTGACTGGTTGGTCAGTGAGGGGGACACAGTCCCTTTGTCCCACTTGGACTGGAGCCCCGCCTACCTCCCAGAGCTGGCTGGCCCTGCCCCGCCCTCGGGGTGGCTACTCTTACTAGCACCTGGCAGTTGCTCCCCTGCCACTGGTGAGTGCTGCCCTGTGTACACAGAGGTGAATTTGGTGTTGGGGAAACGCCCACTCTGAAACCCACAGATGTCTTTGGAGCAGGTCCCCTCTAGCCCATTGGTCACGCCGGCCCAGACTCTGAGCTTCTCCCCAGGGTGGAGGGGATGGCAAAGTGGAGACACTGTGAATACAGAGGTGGAGTCTTGGAAACTCCTCCGGGGTCCACCTCTGGCCTCTCCCTAAGTCCTGCTTAGAGGCTGAAGCCCCACTCCCCCTCCCTGTCACAGAGAACAAGGGTTTGCTCTGTTCTGGGGGTCAGAGAAGGAGCCTCCCCACTTCATCCAGCATCATTCATGATTCAAAGTTATTACTCAGAATCAGTAAGAACAGACCCGTGGGCTGGTACTTTGCCAGACACAGACAGTGGGCAGGGCCCTTCAATCCTGACTGGTGCGCTGCTTATTTTAAGGGTAAAGCTGTTCAATATAAAACAGCCCGAGACGTCAGGTTCTTCTTTGGCAAAATGAAGTCCTGAACTACATCGTCCAGAAGGTTTTTTTTTTAATCTTAGCTTTTTTTTTTTCTGGTTTAAGAACCAAATCATATTTCCTATGATGTGTACAGTCATGTAGAAAAAAATAAACAAACAACAAAAAACAGCTTCAATGCAGAACAGATAACTAGAACGCACCTACTACCACATTTTCCAGAAAATTTTATTGTTTTCCAAGGTTTGTGGGGCACTGTTAACAGCAAATACCATCATTTTCTACAGGAGGTGTCCACGGAAACCAAGCAGTAAATACCAGTGTGTCATGAAGCCAGGGAAAACACACAGTCATGGGAGGGGAGCAAATGGACCAATGGAGCCCCCTCACGCGCCTCTGACCAGGCTGCCCCAGGCTGGGAGAAGCTGCAAGCCCCCCAGGGGAGGCGAAGCCCCCTCCCCTCCGCCTAACTGTGCTCCTTTCACAAAGCTCTCCCAAGTGCCGACGGGTAAACGTGGAGACAGACCCATAGCTCTGCAGACAGCAGTGTGGGCCATCAGGACCAAACCCTTTCTCTCTCTCACATGCCGTGTAGCCAAGTCATTCCTTGGACAACAAAAGCACATTCTGGAACTCATTTGCCATGCATGTCACCTGCCTCTTTATTTACTTGATTGAGGTACCGGGGGTTGAACCCAGGGATCATGCCCAGGACCTTGAGCCCGCTGAGCACACGCTTTACCGCTGAGCTCCCCACCCTGACTCTTCTGCTAAGAAATATATTCTCATCCCGCATCAGATACACCAGTCAGAGGGGCTCCAGGAAGTGACAGTAGGATGGAATCAGGCATAAAGAAGATGCTTAATTAATGGAAGTTTTTATCATCTAATGAAAATTCTATCCTTCTTTTTATTTAACGAAAATTCTATCCATTTTCTAGACTTTCTAGTTTTTCACTCACCTTTGTTGTTGAACTCATAGAAATGGAATTTTACTGTGATCTTGTTTGCTTTTTCTGTCTTTTCCTCAGTGATCGCTATATAGAAACATGCATATATGTGTGTGCATATGCCCCCACACACATGTGAATACACATATATACCTGTGTGTATTTAGGGTATAAATATTTACGGTATAGGTAGGATAGTTAAAATTCTGCTTATACCACTTTCCTTTTTCTGAAGTGAAATAAAAGTACACGTGTATTTACTTTAAGGATGTTTGGTATCAATCTACATAATTAATCTCTTGGAATACCATAAAAACACTTTAAAATGTAAACTCCAGAAACTCAATTACGTAAAGATGGGATAAACTTTTTTTAAGTTTACTTAGCAATTTTGAAACCATCGATCTTTGAATTTTTCCAGTGTCACCACTTTTATTTCCAGTGACTAAAGATTTATGGGATCTGTGGGATGATCCCTTCTTCACAACCTGATTACAGAATGAGGCCAAAGGCAAAAAAAAAAAAAAGTAATAATAATAATAAAAAAAAAACCAGAGAAGACTGTCATTTCTCAGGAAACTAAACAGAAATCTTCAGATTCAAGGAAACATTTCAGATTGCTGGGTGGTTGGGTCAGTCTGGTAAGTCCTGCAAAGTTGATGACTTCATATTTTGCAGCATGAAAAGGGAAAGAAATCCTGGGCTTCCTCACCCATGTGGCTGCACCCACCGCCCTGGGCACCACTCCTGAGGCCGGGCGGCTGAGGTCCCCCCGTTTGTTGTCTTCTCCTCATCTCACTTTTAAAATGTTCCCCTTGCTCTGTATTTCTTTCCTCATCCTGGTAAAATGACCCCCTCCAGGGGCTCCAATGACCAGGACTCCTACCCAAGCCCTTAGGAGGTTCCTGGGCTCCCAGAAGACTCTGCCCTTCTCAGCAGTTTCAAATGTATCATTCACTGTGGTTCTGCATTTCTTTTTAAAAATTGTTTTAGTTTTAACTTTATTTTTTGTTAGTTTGCATGCTTTTTTAAAAGTTTTTTATAGATTTATTCTGTTTTTATTTTATTTATTTTTTGAAGGGGGAGGTCACTAGTTTATTTATTTACTTATTTATTTAATGGAGGTATTGGGGACTGAGCCCTGGACCTCGTGCATGCTAGGCACACAGTCTACCAGTGAGCTATACCCTCCCCACCCGTTTCCTCTTTTGCTCCAATGTTTTCTCTTAGATTTCTCACCCTGTGACAGAAGGGGCAGAATAGCTTTTTCCCCCTTAATTTCTTTGGTTTTCTTTTTTATTGAAATATAGTTGATTTACAGGGATATATTAATTTCCAGCATACAGCATAGTGATTCATTTATACATATACATGTATTCCTTTTCATATTCTTTTTCATTATGGGTTATTACAGATATTGAATGTAGTTCCCTGTGCTATACAGTATAAACTTGTTTACCTATTTTACTTACAGTAGTGTGTATCTGCAAATCCCAAACTCCCAATTTATCCCTCCACTCACCCCGACTTCCATGCATATATTCAGAGATTTTTATCTACCTACTTATTCCAGTAAGCCTCAGTTTCCTCTCTGAAAATGTCAAGAATCAATCATGCATTTCACTTCTTAATTGTATTCATCTTAAAGAAGAAAATCATATAAATTAGGGTAAGGACCAGATCCTGTGCTAGTGTGAAAAACCTCCTATTCATATGACTTTGGAAATTTAATAGAACCAAATAGAATAGTTTCAGATAGTTCAGAAACTTATCTGAAAAGCTGTGGTAATCACCCCACATATAGGCAAAACTGATGTCTGACAAGTAGGCACTTAGAGCAATTTATGTTCCCCTGGTTTCAATGACAGCTGTTGATATTTTCATTTATTTAGAATTTTAAATATAAAGAAATTAACCCATGAAATGTCTTTGTAATACGGTATTAGCATAAGACACGAGCTTAGAACATAAGCTCTTGGAAGGCAGGGGCTGCATTTCTATTCTTTTTTCCTTTTTTTTTTTTTTTCAGTCTCCAAGTCCCTGGCCTCTGGTATGTGACACTAAGGCAGGAACACTGACCCATTCATTCCATTGGGTTGACATGAGAACTGAAGTCCTTCAAACTACACGAGAAAGTGAGAGTTGAAGGCAATGTGCATCCTCTCCCTGCCCCCACCCTCTGCAAACTGTAGGGATATCATGACACGGACAACTTTCCAGTCCGCCTGTGGGCCTTTGGGCACCTGAGTAATTGTGGGCTACTCAGGGCTTAAGTCGTCTGTGGACCTAACCCGGGAGAGACTGCACATTTCACCAGATAGCGAATATGGTCACCTCTTTCAGAGCAGCAATCCAGCAATAATATTCCTGTCATAGGCCAAGAACGCATTTTATATCTCCAAGTTATGACTAACGGGTTCCAAGCACATGTGGTGGAACGTTTCACTGGGTACATCTTAAAACCTGCCTAATGACTCCTCTAAAACAATGGGTCCTGCGCTCAGTGATTTAAAAGTTGATTGATGCTGCCTCCATGTTGCCAGAAGTATTTGCTCCACCACTTCACTTGGCACAACTCCACGTATCACTGCAGATTCCAGCTGAATAGGATCTTCTCAGACTGTCTGTGAGTCCCACAGGCAAAAAGGCGCAAGCTTTTCCAGCATGTCTGCACCACACCCATTACAATTTTCAGTTAATCTTTGCATGCCTACCCCCTTACTATTCAGTGCTTTATGGAGGCCAGGGCTCCATCTAATAAATCTTTTTATTCCCACTATTTCCCATGGCATTTAGTTCATGCATAGTAAGGACTAAATGACTGTTGAGTGATGGATGGCTGAATGGGTGGGCGGGTGGATGGATGATGGGTGGGTGGGTGGATGGGTAAGTGGGTGGACGGATGGGTGGGTGGATGGATGGATGGATGGGGTAGGTGGTGGTGGGTGGATAACTGGGTGAGTGAGTTTACAGATACATATATGCTAACATACATATTTCTATACAAATATATGCAGACAGAGTAAGTAACCAAATAGTCATGATTCTACATGTGGTCTTGCAATAATCCTATATAACTAATATTTATACTCTTGAAAGTTTTTTCCTCTTCTTTCTCTGATTCTGGCTATTCACATTACTACAAGCATGACTGACTTTCTCAAAAATAACTGCGAGTGGCTTTTAAAAAATGAGGACACTGGACTTTGAATTCTTCAGAGTAATAAATTAGACGCTATTTTTTTAGAAATTCATTATGATGTGAATCATCCTTCATTTTCTCACATGCTAACCGTTACCACAGTGAGCACTCTGATCTGCTAGACACTTGGCACACTAGCTTAATACTGGTTATGCAACTCGCTGTGTTTGAATTCTGTGGTTAAGGAATCTCACTATTTCATTTTGAAATCTGTCTCCAAGTTAGGAGACATACTTATATATCTCAGCCTCAGGAGTGGTCACTGGACTGAATAAAGGACTGTAAAGCAGTATTCGCATATTCTCCAGTAAATCTCCAGCCTTATTTTTACTATCAATCATTCTCTTTGACTAAACATTTACCTCTCTCAAGGAAGTAACGAGCAGAACTGTAGCTAAGGCTTTCTAGCTCTCCCCACCTGCTTTGTTAAACAGGAGATTAATGAGTTATGAAGTGGTCTCTGACTAGTCCTCCCTTATCACACCCAGCCTGGCCCATAAGTTGTGAGTGCAAATACTGTTGTTCATTTCCAAAGATGTCAGTCTATTTCCTCTCTTCATACTGAAACCCCATGATTTCAGGCCCTCATTAACATAACCCAGAGGATTCCAGCCGCCACCGGGACTCCACAATCTTTCTCCGCCTCCTGCGACGCCTCACTTCTCTACACGTTGTGAGACTAGCCTTCATTTATCAGCCACTTTGTGATGACGCACTGGTCCCCACATCACATACACCACATACAAAACCGCCAATTGTTATTTATTTGCCTCTTTGTCAGATCAGAACCTTGGACAATTACATTTTTCATTTAAATTTAACACATTTCATTCTGGTTTACAGGTTGGTATTTGGAGAGTTCTGCTCACTTAATACCTGTCATCCAGAAGCTGCTCACTATTCAATGTCTAATTCACACCAGATTTGGGATCATCAGCTAAAGGCCACCTTCCAGTGGTGAGTTCGTGAAGGGAAATACCAACTTTTGGCGTCTCCTGGACTTGTGACCCTCCACCAGGCAGTTCATTTCTGTTCAGACTCCTACACTTTGCAAATCTAGCCTATTCTTCACAATTCAGCAGTTAATTTCTTATTGTCTTGTTTCTTTCAAGCGCCCCTGGGTCCAGCTACCATGGATGTTCCCTGAAGGCAGGGATGATGTCGATGCTTCTGCCCTGTCCCTGAGGCCTCCTTACGCTTAGTGGCCTTCCCTCAGCTCATACTTAATCTCTGATCCAAGGAGGGGAAACGCACATCGCCCACTGCAGCACAGTAAGCCAGAGCCCAAGTAAGTAAACTAGAACCTTGCACTGACCGTAAAGACTTGATGGCAATAAATTCCTATCGTTAGCCAAAGGTTTGGGGAGGGACGATGTGTTATAAGCCAGTTACTCCCTAGTCATCAAAATCATCAGAGAGGCAGTAAATTGGTCACGTGATCATGGCCACGCTACGAGGTGTTGTTTTTTTCAGTTTTATGATGAACAGGAAAGACAGATAATGATGTTTTTCTTGCTGAGGAAATAACATAACAGCCAGTAGAGTCAGGGGTAACTCTGCTCTTATATCATGCTTCACCTCTGAGCCAAGGTAGGAGGACCATCTCTACCCTTTACCAGCTCTGTCTTTTTGGACAATTTTCACGTCCTCTTTCAGCCTGTGTCCTCTTTTGTAAAATAGGGACAATCTCTACCAGAAGAGTGGCTGAAAGAGCTCATGTGACTGACTAACCCAGGTCAGGGCTTCCCAAACAGACACTCAGTAGGTGGTAGCAGCGGTCACATGGCTGCTACCTGCCAGGGTTATCTGCCCTAGCCCCGTGACATGGACATTGGGAGAGGAGTGCCCTTTGCAGACAGCCCGCAGCATCCAGACCATCTTGCTCCCACCCTCTCTTTCTCTCTCTTTCTCTTCTTTCCTTTTTCCTTCTTTCCTTTCTTTGCAGGCTGCATGGAAAACTCTGAATAAGTTTTCAAATCTTCTTTCTTGGCTCTTAAGAAATTCCCCCTTTTCAAGCTCTTGAGAGAAATAAACAAGCCTCCGAATTTTGCTGAGCCTAAAAGAAGAGCAGCACCACGTGGGGACTGAGGTACCACTCTTTTAGAGTCCTGTGTTTGGAAGTTCTTAATCTAAGTGGTGGGTAAACTGTGATTAGAGAGTTTGGGGCCAGCATTCCCTAGCATCACATACGGGCCAGGTCTCATTGCCACCGAGATTAACCCCGACACCTCAGCACAAACAGCCTACCACAATCCCATGAAACACTGTTAGAAGCAGTAAATTAGGACTGGTTCCATTTACACAAATATTTTGATATCATGAACCAGCTTGCTTATTCAAACAGACAGGCTGAGATGGGGTGCCGCAGAAAGAAAAGTCAAGAACTGCATGATGTCTTTGAGGTTAAAGCGTGGGGTTTCTCCTGAGAAAGGAGGAGGGGTAAGTCAGAGGCCATCTGGGGAACAACCTGCAGCTCTTGGCAGACTGGGAGTACAGGGTCCTTGAGCTTTGAAAATTTGCTTATTTTCCCACATGCTTGAAGGAGCTCTGAGGAATAACTCGGGAGGGGGATTGGATCTTTGAGCAATGAAGCGTCAAAGTGTCCTGTGTGTAATGGGGAAGTTCTGTACTATGACCTCTCCACAGCACATTCATCCAAAGCTGTTGGTTCAGTCACATTTAGGGATCTGTCCTGGGCTTAAGTCATACAGTTAAGGGCTTGAGAATGACAAAAGATGTAACTAAGCACCTGATAGATTCCTAAGCAGTGACATTTCTGTCCCATTAAACTTAATTTAAAGGAAGGTGATTTTTTTTTTTGATTGAAGTACAGTCAGTTACAATGTGTCAATTTCTGGAGTACAGCACAATGTCCCGGTC